>NW_015549610.1:1430713-1430949 GCF_001515605.1 Sinocyclocheilus anshuiensis
AAGTGCATCGTGTTTGTTTTCTTTATTTTATAAAAGCACAACGTTTTGTTGATATTGTGAGTGCACACGAATAAAAGTAGACCCTTTACAGTTACGAATGATGTATTGCTCTTACCTTTATGAGAAAAAATGACGGCGTATCCACTGAAAAAAAAAAAAAATTGAAGTGATCGCGCTGGCGCCTCCATGTCCTGCAAAGCGCGCTTTAGCTTCCACTCTCCGCACAAACTATTGGA
>NW_015549610.1:1431414-1432000 GCF_001515605.1 Sinocyclocheilus anshuiensis
CATGTGAGGTCTGAGGTAAAAATGTAGTTTCCGCCCAGATAAACTTTTAAAAAGAATGTATTATTTTTCAAACGTTTTATTTTAAACTTATTTAAAATGTTTTAAATGCAATGTTAAAATGACGGTCATTTGAATGATAAAATCATGTTTTTTTTCTTTTTCTGTCGTGTAATTGACTATTGTTTTCAGTGTCGACTAGTAGGAGCAGTACCGTTTAGTCGACTAGTCCCGCACATCCCTAGTAAGGACATTGTTAAAATATTCCATGTGACATCAGTGGTTCAACCGTAATTTTACAAAGCTACGACCACCTTAGTGCCATTTTGGAGAGCATCACAACATGATACATCTCCAAAGAATTATTGAATAGTCTTTTTTTTTCTTTGTGCACAAAAAGTATTCTCATAGCTTCGTAAAATTGCGGTTAAACCACTGATGTCACATGGATTATTTTAACAATGTCCTTACCACATTTCTGGGCCTGGGAACATTTCAGTTGCATTGCGGTCTATGCAGGGTCAAAGAACTCTCGGATTTCATCAAAAATATCTTAATTTGTGTTCCGAAGATGAACGAAGGTCTTACA
>NW_015549610.1:1432197-1435262 GCF_001515605.1 Sinocyclocheilus anshuiensis
GACACGAGGGTGAGTAATTAATGACAGAATTTTCATTTTTGGGTGGATGATCCCTTTAATATTGGCCATTTATTAGACAACATAAGAATGATTATCAGCTTACCATATCAACACATCCATAGTTTAAGCACAAAATGGACTTTAAAAACCACACATAAAGCGGTTACCTGTCCTGGTGTATAAATAGCATTCTGAAGTAGTTCGAGAATGCGGCCAATACGGCCTTGTGTGCTTTGAAAAAGACATTGCCGATGGCGACCGTGCAGTCACACAGGAAGCCAAACTCCCTCTGCGCGTTGAGCTGCTGCAGAAGGATAAGACCATGATTGGCCAGCTCCATACTTCCACCTACACAGAAAGGGCCAGAGATGACAGTCAACTTCCTGTCTACTACAGACCACAATGCACAAAAAAAAAAGACTGAGTGAAAGAAGGCTGTTAAGTTGTTTGTTGATATGGACTTAATCAGCAGTGAACCGCCGAAAATATGAATCAAATACTGTAAAACCAAACAATAAGCTAAACTCTACGATACACTTGGAATATGAATATTATAACTAGTAGGCTACCATTTCTCATAGTTAGAGTTTAAGGGTTTGTTTAAACTTTTAACCCCAAGTATAACACTTTGGCACACAAACCTTCTCGCCATGATTTGTTTAAAATGAACTTTGTTGCTTGTTGGAAGGTGTGCGGTTACTTTAAGTGATAGGATTTAATTACAGTGCTTTTAAAGCAGTCCATACAGAGCTTTTAAGGCACAGCATTTCATTTATTTTGCCATTTTCTTTATACTGGCAAATCTACTTCCCACTCATATTTAAGACTACGCAATTCCTGTTGATCAAGCTGAAGGAAGGCTTTGTTGATTATGTATTCTCAAGACATTTACAAACAGAATGGCTCTAAATGGAGTGGTTTTCATAACCCCATTTGAAATTTTTTTATATTCTCCCAAGATACATCTTCAAATATCTGAGACCTCTAATAATCTAATAATAACAAATCAGTTTTTTTTTTTTTTTATTCTGGAGGGAAAAACAACAGGACAGAAAACAAGTATATTATCTGAATAAGACTTGATTCTAATGTAACATCCATTAGAGATTTTAAGACAACTAACTGGTTAGACAGCATAAAAACAGTCAGACTACCATGAGATCTCAACATTGTTACCCTGACAACATGGTCCCAACAGAGCAGTCAGATCCAGCCAAGGGCCAAACATCTGAAGCAACCTTTGAACACTGAACCCTGATCCCTGAGGTTATTAACCCTCATCTACCAGAACCAGCTCAGCAGCCTCTATGCCTTGAATGTCCATTACCCTAAAGGTCAATCACAGGCTTTGTGTCACATGACTCGCTCTTCAGGCAGCATTCCTGAGGCTACTTCCTCTCAACCCCTCTTGAGTGGAGAACAGTCTACAAACCCACAAAGCCTACAGACCCATTACATGGGTTGTAATGTCACGTAGCTGTGCGTAAACACTGCAAAACAGGCATTTTTTAACAATAGTTTAAGTTTAGCCGGCTCCTTTCACTAGTACACACTTGATTTTGGAATATACTGACACCTACTGGCCTGGATGTATGAAGTTTGTTTACTAACTGCTGCTGCTGCTTCACACTGCAGCAACAGTCGTCGGTATAGTTGGTAAAGTCAGTGCGTCACTGCAGCTGCCATTAAAAGTCCCGGTTGCTACAGAAACAGTCAGCGTTCTGAGACGTGCTCTTAGGACTGCGCATGTGCACTGGCTGATCTAGCCTGAAAAATAAGCTTTTTATAATGCTATTTGAATAAAAGCAACAACATTTATGACACAGTTGTCAGATTTCTTTGGTGATTTCAAATATGAAATTGAATCGTAAGCTTAGTGAACAGTTTTGGAGAATTTGATGTTTCCCCATTCAAAGATATAAGAGTTGCCCTTGTATGCCCGAGAGGCGTTTCAAAGATGGCCACCGAGTGACATCACTTGTCTTAAAAGGACTTTGTTGAAAACCAAGGGGGAAACTAGTTGAAACTATAAATATATATATTTATGTTTATTGCAATGCAAATACTTAAAGGAGACATATTATGCCCCTTTTTACAATATGTAATACAAGTCTCTGGTGTCCCCAGAATGCATCTGTGAAGTTTGAGTTCAAAACACCCCACAGATCATTTATTATATAATTTTGAAAATGCCTATTTTGAGTGGAAGCAGAAAAACACTGTTTTTCGTACCCGGCTCTTTAAATGCAAATGAGCTACTGTTCCCCGCCCCCTTTTCCAGAATAGAGCTGAGCCATTACAGCTCTGTGCTCGTCTGTGCAGCCAAAGACAGAACAGTTAGCATGTTTTGCTCAAACTTTCGCCATGGCATTAGAACTAGTACACCGTTGTCGCTTGCAAAATCAAAATGACGGCGCCGTGGGTGGAAATTTACAGATTAATGGGCGGTAATATTATAATGACATCCCTTTGCAACGTCACCAAGGGAGCGAAATCAGACGCACTCGTTTTCTCAGACGCTTGCAGAAAAAGGCTTACCAAACAAAGTTACTGGGTTAATCTTTTTCACTTTCCTTGGCTGGTAGATGCACCGGGGACCTGATTATAGCACTTAAAACCTGGAAAAGTCAGATTTTCATGATATGTCACCTTTAAGTATTTCTCTGTAAGCAATTCTCTGATTGGTGGATATTTCCGTTGTTGACCTGATGTTTATTTATATGGATTATTAAAAAAAAAAAAAAAAACATAGCTCACAGAAGAGATTTATAAGTTATTGTTAAAGATAATTTCCCACATGGAGAAAATGCATGGGGTTTTTAGTTCCAGAAAGACTGTTGCCCACTGCTGTTCATTGCATGTGGTCATGTGATGTCAACATCGAGCAAGCAAAACGATTTGAATTAGATAAACTTCTTGAGTGAAGCTTTGAGTCACCCAGCATTCAGCAACCATCGAAATTTGTAGAAACAGTGACATGACAGATTTTGTTTTCTGGTACCCAAATATATAGACACAGAGAGAGAGAGAGAGAGAGAGAGAGAGAGAGAGAGAGAGAGCGAGAA
>NW_015549610.1:1435420-1504653 GCF_001515605.1 Sinocyclocheilus anshuiensis
GGCTTAAAAACAGCGGTTGTAAAACCCACTTCCCTGGGATGCCAAAACAAACGGTCTTTGGCGCTAAAAGCCGCCAAATGAGTGCACGTTACGGGTGTCGTTCGCCTCATGTGTTCACGGTGCGGCGGAGATGAATGTTGAGCAATCATTCAGGGGCGACGATCGTTGGTGAACGTTACACATAAACGGATTTTAGTGGAGTTGGATAGCCGTAGGTCACGCTACCCACCCCCACATGAAGATAACGTATCGAGACAGATACACGCAGAAGGACTATTTGCATTTCAGTTGACAGACTGCACTTTTACAGCCAAGAGAAATGGGCTCACGAGAAATGCGCGTATTATTTGGAGCGCGATGATTTCACACCCACAGGCTGCAATAAACTTAATGAGGCTTATTATTGGTTTAAATGCATATAATCAGTATTAAACGTATTTTCAACTATATATATTTATTCACGTATCCTTTGGGTGAAAACGATATAAATATATAAAAACTTTTAATACATATATATTGAAATAAATAACGATACACAAATATAACGTTAATTTATTAATTCACTCATTAATTAGTAAATTAATAAATATGTGACTTAATTTTAAATATTAAATAAATCACAAAATTAAAAAAAATATGACTGACTGGGCTGGGTTTTTTATTTAGATATTAAATATTTAAATTAAATATTTGCAGGTTAAGTTTTCCTGTGTTTTTATGTATTTGCAACAAATGTTATTAAACATTTATTTTGGTATTTTATTTATTTATTTTTTATTTTTTCACTTTTACTGAAGTCTTTAAAAGATAAAAAAAAGATACTTGGTTTAAATCTTTATACCAGAATAAAATCAATTATAAATATGCAGAATAAAAACATTTCCTTTTAGTCCCAGAACAACTATGCTTTTGTATGTTCTCAGTAATCAATTCATTTATTTTAATGTGAATTAAAAGTAACTACTAGGATCATCCTGACCTTTGATAGGGCCTTTTCCATGTTTTTTTTTTTCATTAGCTATATTTTAGTTATAGTGATTTAAATGCATTTAGCCTTTAAATAGCTACATTTTGTTGTAAAAGGAATTACATTTCCCTAAAATCTTTTTTAAGAATCATTAGCCTGTGAAAATCATTGCATTGGTTCCATTCTGAACAATTCAAGTGAAGCTGGACATGGTTTAAAATAATAATAATATTTTCCTGTTTACTTTGCTTGTGTCCAGAGTTTCTAAGCTTTCACTACACTACGGAGAACAGGATGTGAGCTGACTTGACCAGGCCTGCTAGAGATATCAGGAAATGAATAACACGGGGTAATAAAATGAACAAATACATACAAGAATTGTAAGAAAATGCCAAGAAAATATATTAAGACTAGTCTACAACAGCCTGGAAGTTTAACAATGCAAAATGAGGATGCCAGCTTCGAGTTGTGGGTTTGCAAAAAAAAGAACAAGGAAAGGGAAGTTGGGGGTGGTGTCTCCATACAGAGAGTAAGCTGTGTGTTAGGGCCATGTGGTCTGGTGGGGAGATAAAGGCATCTGGGACTATGGTTTCTGTTTCCAATTTCCGAAAATCACATTAGCATCATTAAATATGGTTTAGTCAGAATTGCTGCTGCTGTCTGTAGACAGAATAATAAAATGTTACTGGTTTAGAAATTAGTATAGTATCCATATCAAGCAAGCAATATTTTCAATACATACAGATTAGATATATAAAACAAACCTGACTTATCTTTCTTAAGTCAATGACAGTAAATCAGTAACAGTAAATCAACCTTAGATCCTTATGGAGGTCCATGAAAAGGTCATCCTGAGATAGTACTATAGGTATAGTTTAAAATATAAATACTAATACTAAGCTGATTCTCTCTGGTCTTTTCTGAATAAGCTATTGTTTAGCTGTGTGGCCGGCTGGTCATCCAGCTTGATTAGCTGAAAAGTGCCCAAAAATGCTCTAAAATCAGCCAACAGACCAGGCTGAGACCAGCTATAAACCATCTGGTAAAGATATTTTCTTTTCACCAGTGCAGGCTTGTTCAAATTGAATCGATGTTAAATTAAATATAAAATGCAGCTTTGAATGCCAGGCTAATTTGAACAAACACTATCTGAATATTGTCATATGTCTGATAAGCTACTGTGTGTTTGTGTATGGACAACATGGCTCATAGACCGGCGTTTCTTCGCATGGCCACTAGAGGACAGTTAGTAGTGTCAACGATAAAGCGACATCGACAGCTAAAGTTGGCCAATGATTCCTCATAAGACTAGTAAAACGACAACAAATAACATGCTAATGTGTGTGATTTGTAGGCGTTCCCACGATATGCGAGTAAAGGACACAGAGTGTATTAAACTATTTTATACCTTCACATTACCTTGTGAATTGGTCACCGATCGCTCTCAAATAAAGTTTGTTGAAAATCCCTTCTTCTAGTCCTTCCTGTTTGCAAAGATGGAGGCAGAGGGAATGTTGGCCCCGCTGTCACTCTCTGCTGAGTTTGAGGGGTATGTCTTTATGATCATAGATATGATTTGATGCTTCACCGTTGACGTCGTTTATATGAAAATAGGTTACGGCACGAAATGTATCGTCTGTTTACATGTTGTTCGGTTATAACGAATGAATGCTGCGTTTAGTCAAATAGGCAGGTCTTACAATCTTGTCAATGGCTGTGTTTCAAAACAACCCATTGGTATGCCTGCCTTAACAGCATTTATTTGCAACATTGGCAGTTTAAAGTCATGCACTGTCGAAACTCGCATATAATGCCTGTCTAGAAATGCAGTCTGTAGTTGACAAACCAGCTTTCGAGACGCATTCATTTCAGTGGCCATGCCGCTGCTGGATGTGGATGTAATGACATCCATTATTATCACCTAGTGATGGACTTTGACTTATTCCTCAAGTTACTAGTGCTAGTGAAACCTATTTTTCTGAATCACACAATTTACGTCTAAAATGTTTAATATTCCCCATTTCTAGGTCCTTTGCCTATCTGACTGTGAGAGACAGACTCCCAACCATACTCACAAAAGTGATAGACACGTTACACCGCAATAAAGACAATTTCTTCAAAGAATATGGAAAGGTATATATGATCTTTGCTTTTTTTTTTTTTTTACATTTAGCAGTGTTATAGTTTCATGTTATTCATAAAATAAAACAGCCTGCCTGTACTTGTTTTCCCAGATTTAACTTCTATACAATGTGTTTTATCAGGAGGGGATCCAGGCAGAGAAGACGGCCATCTCCTTCCTGTCCAAGCTGAGGAATGAACTGCAGACAGACAAACCTGTGCTGTCTCTGACTGATAATGCTGAGGACTCAGAGGCCTGGAATGAATACATGCGAAGACAGCAGGACCTGATGGAAGACGGGAGGCCTGTCAGCTGGTTCAAGTCACCATGGCTCTATGTGGAGTGTTACATGTACCGGAGGATCCAAGAGGCTCTGTATATGAAGTAAGGCAAATCAGCTTACGACCATACATTGAGCAATCAAAAATTCAGTGAAATTATTACTGTGATTATTTTCACAGTTTACACAATTTAATTAAAAGTCAAAATATCGTAAAGTTTAACTGAACTTCATCATTTAATAGTAAAAAATCAACTTTTTTCTATATAATTTATTAATGATATACTCAATCATTAAATAAGTAGTCATCTTAGTCTTCAAATGGACACATGGTCATATGGCATACATTAATTTACAATTAAAATGGTATTAATTAGGTATTTAAAACAAGTTAAATTAATGGGTAAAATCAGCAATAAGAAAGAAAGTTATTTTAATAAGAGAACAGATTTATAACAGGAAGACCACTGAAATATGTACAGGTCTAAATGAATTTAAAGGTATGGCTTGCCTTAGAAATGCTATAGTGTTGCAATTGATGAAATAGTTTACATAATTTTTAGAGCCGTTGTAAATTAAAGGCACTGATGGTCATTTAAAGCGCTATCTTAAATGTGCTTTAAATATTTTTGTAATCAATAATAGTGATTTAATAATTAACCAAGATTAATTGTACTCTCCATGTTGCATTGGTACATTTTGAATTGTTTAACTGACGTGTTTCATTTTGTTTCCAAAGTCCACCGATGGATAAGTTTGACGTGTTTAAGGAGGGAAAGACGCAAAGCTTCTTTGAATCTCAACAAGCCATTAAATCCCTCTGTACATACCTTCAGGAGCTCATCACTAACATGGAGAACATGACTGAGATTCAGCTGCGAGACAACTTTCTCAAGTTACTCCAGGTTAGTGTCTCCGTGATCCTAGCTGCAGCGTATAATGATCCCTTCCATTAAAAACAATTGTTATTGGGACATTGTTTATATGACATCAGAACACAACATCAAAAACTAGGAAAATCATCTTGTTTGCATGGAGATGGAAGATTCTAAGTGAATTCAGTGAGCCATAAGCTTAAAGAGTCACATCTTTAATTTAGAACAGAGAATCTTGTTACCCGAATGACATCCAGTTTGTGGTGCCAAGTAACATGCCTAGGGGTGGCTACTGTTTTCAGCATGCGCTTGTGTACTTTATTGATATTACACAGTTGGTGATAGCATAATGCCACATAATCTGGTTTACTGTGTGTTTTGAAGGTCTCTCTGTGGGGAAACAAGTGTGATCTGTCCATCTCTGCCGGTCAGGACAACTCTCAAAAGTCCAGTCCCATCGATTCTCTTCCTGATTTCCAGCGCTTCATCCTAGTGGATGACTCCAGCATGGTTTGGTCAACGCTGGTTGCTGCTCAAGGAGCCGGATCCTCTGGGATGAAGCATGCCAGAGTGGACATTATTTTAGACAATGCTGGTTTTGAGCTCGTTACCGATCTAGTCCTTGCTGACTTTCTTGTTTCTGCCGGACTAGCCAAGCAAATCCGATTTCATGGCAAGTCCATCCCGTGGTTTGTCTCAGACGTCACCAAACAAGACTTTGAGTGGACCATCATGCAGACCATGGCAGCCAATCACAAGTGGATGTCAGCCAGCAGTGTCCAATGGAAGCATTTCATGAAGGAGGGTACATGGTCTTACCATGACCACTTTTTTTGGACCTTACCCCATGAGTTCTGTGACATGGCGATGGATGCAGCTGATCTCTACAGCACTCTCCAGGGCTCTGATCTGATTCTCTTCAAAGGAGACCTTAACTACCGGAAGCTTACTGGAGATAGGAAATGGGAGCACACGGTTCCGTTTGATCAAGCGCTGAGGGGGTTCCAGCCTGCCCCTCTCTGCAGTCTCAGGACACTGAAGGCTGATGTTCAGGTGGGCTTAAAGCCAGGCCAGGCCGAGAAGCTCAGCTCTCAGGATCCAGACTGGATGACTAATGGCAGATATGCAGTGGTTCAGTTTTCCAGTCCATGCAGAGAACAGTAGGGTCATTTTTAAAGAAAAGAGAGTCCTCACTAAAGAGGAAATTGCTGAGAAGAAAGAGATGAAGGAATAAAATGCACTGAAGATGCTGGTTTAGTTGCCAATATGCCAAACAAATGTTTTGTTGTTTTATCTTTGCTTGTATAACAGTTGTTTCGGTTGGAAGCAAATCACGTAGTGAATCCTACCGATTGTGCATATCAAACACTGAAATTAATCTTAACCTAAATAATGTCCTTGTTGACCATCTCTTGAACACAGTATAAGATGTTCTGTTTGCACTGCTGATCTGTATTGTGTAGAAGTACAGTTACTTAAAAATACAGATGTAAACATGGCAACAACAAAAAAAAAATCATATGAATCCATACATGTGTTGTTTAGTATGATACACAGTAAATAAAAAAGATACTGAACCTGAATTTTAACTTCTAGTTAAATGCTATTGACCAAAACACCTTCAGAATAGTGAGAAAGGTATATGCATTTGGGCTAAAAATGTGCAGTATATAGATCTTTTTTCTTTTTTCTTGTTCAAATGTTCTAAATTATGGGCTTTGCATGGAGTGCATAATTGAAAATAACCAATTAAAGAAAACTCTTTTTAATAAAACAATTCTAGTAGTGTAATGTCAACATGGAATTTATGAGGAGGGATTTGAATGTAAAGGGATTTGAAGTGCCGTCCAATGTTTTATTATTATTTTATTTTTAATTTTAAACAAAGCACAAATTCACAATGATTTACTAACGTCATCATAAGGAAATACGTTCTGCTTTCTGGCTGACAAAAAACATACTGACCATACATATCTCAAGAGAGTTATTGTTTACAGTTTGGATTGACTAGCACTTTCAAAGCAAGTTTACCAGGTTTTCCAGTGTCTGTTGGGATGAAAATTGCACCATGATGATTTCTTTTAGTTTATTTATGAGCATGCTGGAAACAGATGCTAGTCAGGATACCGTGTTTATGTACTCACACTTGTTAAAATGATAACTGTTTTGAAAACTGAATGCCACTGAATAAAGTTTAGTATGGAGCCAGAATGATCTCAATAATAATTCACGCAAAAGACGCGATGCACACATGCGTAACCCAATTCACATGCATAAGAAATATTACACGTGCACAGTATATATATATATATTCACAAAAACCAATTAAAATGCACAAAATAAGAATATATATTCATAAAATACGTTTCACAAATGCAAAACCCAATTCACAGAGGTACAAATGTGTACAAAATTTTTGAATGTTAAAAATGCACGAGTTTATCATGGGCTGTGAATGTGAATCGCCTTGGATTTGTGCGTGAATTTTGAGACTGTCCTGGCAGCGAGCTCCTCCCACGCGGGACACTCATACTCTTTAGCCAATCAGATTTGACCCTGTCTGATTATTAATTTATTAAAGTTTTCTGAATACTTTGGGAATAACATGTCCATGAAATGACCTGATCACGATTAATTGCAATGTGCCTGTAACATGAAATATGAATTGACAATTATGGAGTACAAACGTAGCACAGTTGAATATGTTTCTCACATAGGTCTGAGATTGGCTTGATACCAGTTTGACGCTGTGCTAGAAGTTCACCAGTATTTAAACCTCAGTTACACTGAATGGCTGGTATAGTGTCCAATTTAGTGTCTTTAGCATTATTTTAAAGTAAATTTTATGGCTGAATGATAATTGTATCCGTGTAATACATCATGTGAAAAGTCAATTAATCAAATGTTTAAGATCCAGTCTTTCACTATCTCTTTCTGTCAGGACGTGCCAGGTTTTGGTCTGATATTCAAAGCAATTAACACCGTGGCATGTTAACTCTTATATTTTTACAAGAGATGCAGATACAGAAAGCATGAGATAAAGTGATAAAAGAACTGAATAAAGATTACTAAATAATCTTTGTTGCATTCTTCTTTATGATCAGTCTTTGTCTGACCAGCATAAATTCCACAACTATTACCAAGCACATACAACTGCTGCTTACCAAAATCGTCTTGTGATGTAAAAATCTTTGAGATTACAATACACAACACAACATAAGAATAACATTAACAACGGTTAATCACAGTAATATAATATGAAAAGTAAATGAATGTTGATTACATTAATAAATTAATACATAAAGGTGATGTAATTAGTGTGTACTAATTGAACACTGCATCCTGTTGCACAAATGGGAAGTACAAATATCCCGTTGTTCATACACCGAGTTCTCATGTGGTCTATTCATCACGCTATAGTTATGAAGGCAGGGTCAGCGCTAAGTGGCAGCTAGGCTGGACATTGGCCACCGAGTGTTAGTGAACAAAAACAGGGCAATGAGTATAATCCCTTTCTTCATTTTGGCCAGACATTGTGGCTAACACAAGACAGCTGCATTTTTGGGAACACTGTCTGTATTCATAGCAGCCTCTGGCTTACATTATTCTAAACGACCGATTTAACTTCCAAGTTTTAAGTAAACATGCAAAAATAAAACGATAAACCTTTACTTGGCTAGTTAACTGAAATAAAGCGATCAACTGCACTTACCTCTGCTAAATCATAACTTGAACGGTGGTCTCGCGCTGATGACGTCAGCATCCAGGTAGGCACGCCCAGGGCACGCGATTCATACGCCCACAGTGGGTTATGATTGGTCGACTGACAGGCTCAAATCTGATTGGCTAAAGACTACGCTGGCAGAAGTGTTCCTGGTGTGGGCTCATGCTGCTTGTTGACCTATCCTTTGAGAGCGCAATTTGTTTACTTTCACAGTATGTTTTGTGTGTGTGTGTGTGTGTGTGTGTGTGTGTATGCTTCCTGGGAATCCAAGGAGCCGTGCCTCCATTCTACAGAGCAAAGAAATTAGTCAAAAAAAAAAAAACTCACAAAGAATTGATGTTACGTAATAATCACGTGAACGCTATCTTTTTGTGTTTAGGGGTCAGCGGAGGACTGTGTACATGCTGTTTTTCCTGAAAATCAAGGCCATGGGTTTGGTCTTTGAACTGTTCTAGTTCTCTTACAGCAAGAGCTAAGCTCAAAAGTAGACTTAAAGATTTCAGCTGGCCTTGTTTTTTATTTAGTGCGTTGTTATCAGAAACCTGCGGGCAGCAGATTGAGACGCGTACACTTTGCATACATCATGCACACTGCATCACATAAAATGTTATCAATACAGTTTGTTTAATTATCAGCTCTATTTTTGTAAAAGTAGATAGCTAATAGTCAGCATGTTTTAATTTAATGCATTAGCAGCCATTTTGTTTGAGGACAGTGCTGCATATATTTTAATTAGAACAACAAATTATTATAAAAAAATATATATATCCACTACTTGGGATTGTCCTAAATTTGTAAGATTCAGTAAGATTTTTTAAATGTTTTTTAAAGAATTCTCTCTTCCCACAGAGGCTGGATTTATTTGATCAAAAACAGGCTACAGTAAGAGTGTAATATTGTCAGATATTATTACAATTTAAATGTTTTTTTTTATTTTAAAACCTTTAAACTGTAATTTCCTGTGATGGCAAATCTGAATTTTAAGCATCATTACTCCAGTCTCAGTGTCACATGGCCCTTCAGAAATCATTCTAATATGCTGATTTGGTGATGTTGAAAACAGTTGTGCTGCTTCATAATTTGGTAGAAACATTGATACTTTTCCCCAGGGTTCTTTATGTTTAAACTTATGGCTGAAGTTTAAATGAAGAAACTTTTTTTTTTTAAATAGAACTCTTTGTAACATTACTGAACAATTTATGCACCCTTTCTGAGTTAAAATAATGTATGTATTAGTGTATATTTTAGCACACATGCAGTTAGACAGAATTACTGTCAGTAAAAAATATGTTATAATAATGTTCCTTTTTAAAAAGGGAAATCAAAACTCAATTACTCAAGTTTCCAACGCAGCATTTAATAAAGAGCACCGACACCTACACACTTTCCATTTCAGCTTTAAATAGCTGCCAGTACAGAGAAATTATTAGGATCAAACAGACTTGTTTGTCCCTTGTGAGCTGAACAATATTTCATTCCCTTATTTAACCTTTTGCAAAAATCTTTCAACAAATGTAATCAATTCTCTGAAGTATAATTTCCGATGGGGACAGCATATAAAGTGGTTTTAAAACACATCACCTGTAAAATCCAAAGGGTTTGGCAAGTGAATCAGGCGGTGACCTCCTATCTCTTGTTTACCTGGTTGCCATGACCTGCTCTGAAGAGTGACTGCCAGTATCGACCTGGCTGTCTTTAATTTGTTTACCTCCTCTTTTTTTTTGTCAGAACCACAGACAGTGAAAGCAAGAAGGACACAGGAAGTCAGAGATACATCAGCGAGGGGATGCACCCAGTCTACTTGTGATGTGGCTAAACTTATTAATCAGAGGACTGGTTTGAATTTTGGTAAGGACTACTTAATAACTCATTCTAGTCTTTTTAGTTTCCACAAGAAACAATATTCCATGTCTATTGCTCTAGTGGTTTATAGCCTAATCAAGCATTTCTTTCTATTATTAGTAGTTTCAGTTGAGTTTCCTGTCCTCTCTTTCCTGTTTAATAGAAAAGCACCTCACATCAGACTTGACATCTTGTGCAGTTGCTCGTATTTTATCCTTCCTTAAGTGTAATATTTAAGGCTACAACAAGGAATTTTTGTTAGAATAGTAGTTTTAGATACTGAAAAAAAGAAAGAGATGGAAAATATAAAAAAGGGTATTTTAAGAAAGAAAGAGATGGAAAAGCAGCCTCACATATGTATCTTAGAAAAACATCACACTTTGTCCTTTCAGCTCAAGGCGGACTGGAGGAAAGAGGAAGGTATTTTTTATTTTTTAGGAAGGAGTAGGCAGAACAGCGGGGCGGAAGCAAACAGAACAAGGGGGAGAGAGTTTGAGAAAGACAGTGGGAGGTAAAAAAAAAGACAGCTTAAAAAAGACAAAAACGGTCTTTTGGTGGTTGCTTATGAACAGATAGTACCTTAAGTCATGCTGGCTGCGTGTGTGTTTCCATGGTGATGTCTGGAGGGCAGACCAGCCAAGAGGCTGCTGGTGCCAGGCAGCGACGCAGGACCAGCCCGAGACCGGAGAGAGAAGACCTGGAGGGACTTTCCTCACCACCCACTGCCCACAAACTCTCACCCATGTACCCTAAGGAGGAGCACAGCACGGGGGGGATCAGTTCCTCTGTCAACTATCTTGATGGAGCCTATGAGTTCCCAAACCCCACACAGACCTATGGCACCTCGTCACCCGCCGAGCCTGCCTCGGTTGGATACTACCCAGCTCCCCCGGACCCCCACGCGCCCCCTGCTGAAGAACATCTGCAGACCTTAGGCACCGGATCCGGCAGCCCTCTCATGTTTGCACCCTCCAGCCCTCGGTTGTCCCCGTACCTGAACCATCATGGGGGACACCACTTGACCCACCAGGTGTCTTGCTACCTGGACAGCCCTTCTTGCACCGTCTACAGGTCAGTTCAGCTTTAAATACCAGCTTTGGTTGTGGTCATGTTTTGGACACTTTTGTAAGTGAAGAATTCAAACTAAAGTTTTGAATGAACAATTTACAAGTTCATGAATTTATTATACACAACTTTAAGAGATATATTGGATTTAAGACATTTTATAGACATTGAAAATGTTTCTTCTCTCTTAACATCAAGTTTCTATTGCCATTTTCATGGTGAAATCCAGGTTAAAATTAAAAAGTAAATATAATAGAAAAAAAAACGATATAAGATGTTTAAGATTATAAAACAGACATGAAAATATTGCCAGGTGTCCAGTTAATCAGATGAGGTGGTTCTGGAGGTAATTTACACCAGATTTCTGATTCATCGAGGCATAATATTTGGTTTAGCACTCAAATCTTGCTTGGATACCTGCTTACCAAGGTTCATTTTTACTAACAACACCTTACATAGACAAAGCCTGGTGAAACAATTCTGGCACATTTTGTGAACATGTTTAATTTGGAAACAAACCATGACTAATTGATGTAATAAATTGAGTACCATTATTAGCCAACACTTGAACATTTAAACTAAACTTTTTGTTTTTTTTTGTTTTATAATATTTCAATATTATTGTTTTTCTTGAGTAAACATCTTTTTAATGTGCCTAATGGGTTATGGCTATAGATTTGTGGGTTGTGTATGACCAACATTTAATGCTAGATGGTCATGATGGCATTTGTTTTCTTTTTGAATTGAAGAACGAGTATTACTTCATATTACAGTGGTTTACACATTTTTTCCCCCCTGCAGGACACGTTGAGTGCTCTCTGACTAATTATGATTTGTTTTATTTGTTGTTATTTTATGTTCTAGGTTTGTGCTGTTAATTATTAGAATTTATTGACTTCTTGGAAAGAAGAAGGTTAGGATTTTTAACATTTGCAGAGCCTCTGATCAAATTCTGTCTCTAGACCTTGAGGAAAGTACAATTAGTGAAAACAACAGTGGTACTGTCTGAACACACAGGGAGTACTTTTTTATTTTTTTTTTATTTTCAGAAGAACTGAAAGGAGATCTGGTACAGTTAATGGATTAATAAAAAAAATGCAGCACGTGTTGAATAAACTATTATTAGTAAAGCCTAATGTTTAAATTTGTTGTTTACTTCTGACGGATGAGAATATTAATTCATCCACTGCTTTAGGCTGCTTGGGGACCCCAGTTGTCATCTGATGACATTGGACAGCACTGCAGTTCATTTTTGAGGTTATGCAATAAATCTGTTGGACATCAGAATTAAAGATAAAATATTTACAAACACTAGAACAAGAGGTCAGAAGGAAATGGGGATGGTCACACTTGTCCCGTTTGCAGTCACGTACACATTCTCCTTGGAGATTACAAATTTGTATCTAAAGATATTTTATATACATATAAAATATCTATAATTTATATTTAGTTATTTATAAGAATGCACAGTTTTATGGTACCATATCGGTTATCGGACGATATTAGGGATCATTTTTTAATTATTATTTCCCATATCTGCCATTTATTTTAACATTTATATGCTCATTTTGAAGTTCATCTTAAATCATGTTGTGTGGCCTAAATTCACTTGCAACTTTTAACCTAACTGATTTTAGATTTTATTGTTTAATTTTTAACGTATTTAGATAAAATAGAATCGATTTTAATATCTACAATAAGATAGAAGAAGACATAGGCCAGAATTTAAATAGCTACTGCTGCAGGAAGCGTGAATGACAACCCATCAGTCAGTTATCCTGGTTTCTATCATCATCCACTCTATCTTGACATCTTCCCCTTTTCTGTCTGTAGGTCCAGTGTTGTGTGTTCTCAGCAGGCAGGTGCTGGTTTGTGTGAGGAGCTGTGCAGTGTCACTGACAGACAGGAGTTGTACTCCGGATCAAGAGCCGCAGGAGGGTTTGATTCCGAGAAGGAGACGCGCTTCTGTGCGGTGTGCAGTGACTATGCGTCTGGCTATCATTATGGAGTGTGGTCCTGTGAGGGATGCAAAGCTTTCTTCAAGAGAAGCTTTCAAGGTAGCCAGTCTGTTACACGCACAGTCTTGCTTTTCTGAATATCAGCGTGACTATGATTCTGCTACAAGTTTTGTTTTAGTGTTTGCGAATGAATCAGTTCAGTATATTATTAAATACCACTTTGAAAGAAAGCCACTGTCGCCACCTACTGGCGTATCGATGTAAGAAAGAGTCCCCTAAAATATCTACCAAGAATGCACAGACAGAAACTTTTTTTGAGTGGGGAATTGCTTAGCTTGAGTAATGCGCAAAATAAATAAATAAATAATTAAAAATACAGACGAAAAATAAAGAAACTCGAGCGCAACGGGCAAACACGTCTAGCCTAGCGCATGCATGTTTACATAGAAAAATGATGGAAAACGCGTTCTGTGTTAAGTAAACAACCCCTCAGTTCTTTTAAATCACCACTCAGTCAGTCAAATTCGAGGAACTATTCGAGGTAATAATGGTAATTTTAGAAGACCTTTCAGATTTACTTAATTATAAAACACTTTATAATCTATAACATTTATTAACAACTTATTTAATATTTTCTCTAAACCTTCTTGTAGGCTATATTAAGACAAGCACCTGCAATTATGGCCAAATTAAAGATATGTTGTGTGTGAATTTCACGTTATAATGTAGGCTAAGCATCATTAATGACTCCTTGTGTTTAATAAAATAAAAAAAGCCTGATTAGTGAAATTAAAGAATGATTTAATAAAAAAATGAGAATGATTAGTGTCTCTAATTGGCCAGTTTAGCTAAGGCCTCAAAAAACTTCTTATTTACTGGTACAATATTGCATGATTTGTAGATTTAGTTTACACTTTGCAAAAATGTTTGCAGTTAGTTTTTAATATTACATTCTTAAGGGCTCTACACTTACATTTCTTTTCAGGAGCACTAGTGCTCCTACTTAAAAAAAATACAAATAAATTGGAACAGACACCTTCTGGTCAATGACAGAAATTAACCTTCCCATTGATATTTGACTACTTTTTTTTTTTACTTTTGTAATGCCATTTTTCTAACTTTATTAAATGTATGTCATCTTTTGTGCCAAAAATTTAGATTTATAAATTATTCTTAAAAAAATTTAATTAAACATTAAATTACATTAAAATAATAAGATGCAATCAGGAAGAATAAGTTACCAGTCAAATGAAATCAGAATCAACAATTCATCTTTGCATGGCGCAGAAGAGCACAAATGTGGCATTAAGGAATATTTACAGAATTTTTGACAAGACTCAGAGGTGGCATTAATGCATCTCATAATAACAATGTTATGAGATTAATGTTTTAAATATAAAGTTTTGAATATAGAAATTTAAATGATTAAATGACTCAATTTATACTTTAAAAATGAAACTGAAACCGCCAGTAGGTGGCAGCAAGTCACTGTCTTTGTCACTGAATCATTCATTCAATCGATTCGTTCAAACGGCTGATTCATTTAGGAACGAAGCAAGTGACTGTCTTTGTGAATGGATAATTGAATCATTGACTCACTAGATTTGTTCAAAAACAAAGATCCATTCATAAACGAAACAGCGCTGTGGCAAAGACTATAGGTAGATGCTCAGTGGCTCAGCTGTGACTGTTTTTGAACTATATTTTTGTTGAGCAAAATAGACAACAGTGTTCCTAAAATGTAAGTCACTTAATTAACGCCTATTAACTTTTGTATAAAATCACAAATGTATAAAACTGTTGTATAAATTCAATTTCACATTTGCAAACTCTCTTTATAATCATTAAAAGCTGTTACCCTCCTTAGTTCATCGCGATCTCACAAACCTCCATTTTAATGCATGACGCTCTCTACACTGCACACTGAATCTATTATTTACATCGTCTCTACACTTTGTTTGTTACAATGAATGACAAAAACTTTAGTCTGCTTTCACGATCTGTGCTGTGAGGAGCAGCACGCGCAATGATAGAGAAGCATTTCTATTGGCTGCAGTCTGCAAGTATTATGGCAAAAGACTGCAAAACACAGCGCTACGTTTATATGCAGAACTGGGTCTTTTGAATGGATAAAATATAGAAATCACTTTAATTTCCAAATAAACCTAAACAGTTGGAAGTGAAACGCCGACCCCCCTCGAAATTCACGTGCTGGCAAAAAGAAAAAGAGGCCTAATTCGATTTTCCTTGATTTTCTAATAGTCATTTTCAAGTCAAGGCCTTACGCTTCCAAATACAATTTCAAATGTGTGAATGCATGCCACAGATAATCATCCTTACATGCTCCCTACTGCCCTTCCTTTTAAAGCTGATAGAAAAAGGTGAAAATCAAAGTCTCCCATGTGCTAGATCTGATGAGAGGCTGCCTGATATGTACAATGGAAGCACACAGATGTTTCTGCTCGCACCTTATTTGCAGTTCTGTATTGCGTTGGAAGGGGGTGCAGATCTGGGTGGGTTTGGTGAAATGAGAGGCCGGGTAGATGTTTTGAGCTTGACCTTGACATGCAAGCGCCTGATGAGCGCTTTCCTGGGGCAGGTAACTGCTGCTGACTTTAACTGCCATTCTGGTGAGGAAAACGGAGCAGAAAACTGGAGAAAAATTGCTGTGTGTACCAGACAAATGGGTTTTAGGACACTGTATGAGGGGAATTACAGTAAGAGAGTGTAGAATGATAGACAGCCAAGATGTTTAGGAGAGACAGACCATCAGGACAGGAAGGCAGAGAGAAGAGCAAATAAATACATTTTGGATTTGGGTTTCATAAAGGATTAAAAAAAAAAAGTAGTCTATGTATAATTTAAGTTGCTTATATACAGTTGTTTTAATATAATACGATCCCAGCAATAAAACAATAGTTACAATGCAGATCCCTATATTCACAGTCTTTAATACATTTTTTAAATAAAAAATGTACTTTAAAGAATCCTGTGGAGCCAGTGCTAAATTAAAGTAAAATCACTTTCACTGTAAAATATATCTAAAATATACATGGTATAAACTGCACATATAATTAATATAATACAAACTACATAAAAACATATTAAAATAACTTGCCCATCAGAAATTTTTTTTTATTGCTGAATCCTGATATACATTTTCCCTGAGTGAGCTGCCATTTGGTGGATACCGTTTTAGGCATTTGTGATTGTTAAAGTGATTTTGTTGAGCAGTAGTTTCAGGGAGTAACCAGAGTCTTTCTAAAGGGCTCGGTGGTGATTTGCTCTCTACAGTTTCCAGGTCATTTGTGCTGGCCACCCAAAATAGCTTATTAACCTAAAATGTGTTTACAACCATTATCTTGTTAACATCCAAATTTTCATATGTTTTGGATTCTCTGTTGTAGAATATGGCATTATGATTATGTGCATGGTTTAATACAGTGGTTTGGATGTCAGTGTGTATGTGTTTTTGTGTAGGTCTGTGACATTTCAGGCTGAGACACAATCATCTAATTTAAAATTTCATTTGGAGTGCTGGAACAGCATGTACCTGCTCTCAGCGCTTAATCAGATCCAAGGCCGTTGATGCGCTGCACTGCACTCTTTGTTGCTTTTGACAGAACAGTATACAGTACAAAGTTAAAAAAGGAAAGCATCTCTGAAAGCTGATCTTAAAAAAGTACTTTACTGTTTAAGCAAGAATTCGAGGGTAAAGCAATGATCAAAAACAAGCCCTACTTCATTTTTCTGCCTCTAGGTCATAATGACTATGTTTGTCCGGCAACCAACCAGTGCACTATTGACAGAAACCGCAGGAAGAGCTGCCAAGCATGCAGACTACGCAAGTGTTATGAAGTAGGCATGATGAAAGGAGGTACATAAAAGATTTCTCTTCCTTTCTCTCTCTTTATGTCTGTCATGATCTCCCACATTTAAAGCAGCATCTAGAGTAGAGTTTCCCCTACTTCTGTCTAGGGTTGGGTAACATTCAGAATTGAATAATGGACTAATATTTAGTTTAGGATTAATATGTGTACATTTGAATAGAATTGGCCACAACAGTGAATGATTACTTTATGTACTATTACTTATTATATACTATTTTATTTATGAAACCTTTTCCATCTTGGTTAATGTTTGTTAATTTCTTTATGTGTGTGTGTGTATATGTGAGCGAGAGAGATAGAAATTAAATAAACATTTAATTTATATTTAATGTATTAAATTATATGTTATATATTTTACTATTTATAATTATTCATATGTAAAATATTAAATACAATTTTGTAATTTGCTTCTACCTACAGGCCATCAGAACTCTAAACACTCTGTAATGCTCACTCACACTCACAAATATGTATACACACACGTATACCTCATGATGATTATTTTCCTTTACAAAGAGCATATGCACTTTAAAAACATACTACACATATTACAGGACTACATTTTTTTTTGTATTATATTGCACTAATGTAAAATGCCTGAGCCTCAACCTAAGTATTTCAATGTGCAAATTGTCACTGACTTTGTACATATGATAAATAAACTTGAAATTGAAAGTATACTTTTCCATGTTAATTGTTTAGGGATAATTCACACTGAAAAAAAAGAAGAAAAATCAAACATCGTTTGAAATACGGAAATAATTCACACTGAAAACAAATACTTAAAAAATCTGACTGGTTTGAATCTGACTAATTCAAACTGGTAGGCTATACTTTAATTCTGCTAAATTGGAACAACTAATTTTGTACTTAATGCACTTAACCCTCTGGTGTTGAAAAAAAAAGTTAGAAAATTTTAAAAATTACTATTCATTGGAATGGTACGAAACTCTGTGACTTTTATGGCAGTCGCTATGTGCCAACCTCCGTAGGACCGCCATAGGAAATAAATGAGAAAAATACGAAAATACAAAGACGTTTTTGTGTGTACAATCTACAAATCAGCCACAATGCAGAAAAAAAGAGCACAGCAATGAAGGGGTGACAAAATTGTGCCTGAAAACACTGCTCAGTAAATAAGGAATACACAGCACTATATGGCTATTACAGGTGATTTTCATTATTATTTGTCCACAAGGTGGAACAAATCTGCCTCAATTCAATGGATTTTAAATACTTTTGCTCTATTTTTAACTTAAATATTGCATAAATTGAAAAATTATATATATATTTTTTATAATTTGTTTTACATTTTATACAGAAAATAGTCCATAATTTAGATATTAATATTAAGTAGTAAAATGAAATACAATCAAAATGCAAAATATTAAAGAAAAAAACATTATTGAAATGAAATAAAATCAGTACACAATTATGGTCTGTTTTGACCGGCGAACAACACAAGTGTGACTCCCAAATGACCAATACCAGAGGGTTACTTGTGTGAAAGTAGTGCTGAAGTCCAACTAAAGATATACTGAAGATCATACAATCCTCATCAATAGTGACATTAAAACACATTTTAGGCTTAATATTAAGAAATATGCATTGTGCACAAGTAGTACTCCAAATAAAATGTAATTATAATTTTTAATCCGTAAGTCTCGAGCGATTTGTCAGTAAATATGTTAATAGATTTGATCTATACTTAATATGAAATAAAATGTATTTTAAATATACTAGGGTGTTCACATGTACTGCACAGTCTTTAATTTTTCTCTGTTGTCAAATAGTTTGAAAATAGGATATAGTAAAAGTAATAATAACCTGCATGTTTTCCATTGCAGGTATTCGTAAGGACCGCGGAGGCCGCGCTATCAGGCGTGACAGGAGAAGGAGCGGTAATGAAGATCGTGTCAAGAGCTACAGTGAGCAGTCTAGCCGCACCGGTCTGAGAACAGCTCCTCTGCAGGACAGGAGAAAGAGCAGCGGTGGTGTGGTCGGTGCTTTATGCATGCCTCCTGACCAGCTGCTGGTGTTGCTTCTGGGGGCAGAGCCGCCGGCCGTCTGCTCACGACAGAAACACAGCCGCCCATACACCGAGATCACCATGATGTCCCTGCTCACAAACATGGCTGACAAAGAACTCGTCCACATGATCGCCTGGGCTAAGAAAGTCCCAGGTAAAACCCTTTCAAAGATCAATTAAAGTTGCTTTAACTGAGAGTGCAACATCAAGGGAGGGGGTTTTAAATCAGAAGGAAGCACTTCTAGGAACAGAACCCCTGGTGACAGCCTTGCCAGTTTTTGTAACCATGGCAAGCAGGTTTTGTCAGCACAGGTGGCAGAGATTCAAATGACAACAAGGTCACAGGCGCAAAGGTAAAGAAGATAGGTGTTATTACAATGATCTGTGCTGCGCCTCAGCTTGATTTGGCCTCCAGCTGAGTTTGCACACATTAAAAGACCTGCTGGGAGTTTTAAGGGAGCCATTATACAGTATCTGATGTTCAGATGTCTTAATTAACCCTCCTCGGAGAAGGAAACAATTGAACTCATGAGATACAGCGGATAAAACCTAAATGTTGTTATATGTGGGTTACAACCCTAAAAATTTCAGGTTCCATAATTATTTACCGGAAGGTGGTAATCATCACTCTTCTAACCCTCCTATACATCATAGAGGAAGATCATTTCAATTATAGGCAAGAAATATGCTGAAGTGGTGAATCATTTTACTAATAGTACTAGTATTAAATGTGATTTGCAACCCATCCTTGTGCTACAGACTTGAATGATACCTCAAATCATGCAGGTTGATGAGAAGAGGTATGCTGTTACTTTCCAAAGTGATGAGTGTCCTAAACCATATCTAGGGACCAGAATATCATAGAGCCAATTAAGTGACTGCCTAGCAACCACCCCTATTACAGCAGCAATAACCACAGAACAGCTGGCCAGAACACAGAATCATTTTGCAGATGCGCCACTGTTATTTTATTCAGAAAAAGTAAAAGTCTATTTTACCTTGTTATTGTTCTTGCTACACAACATACACTACTATTTAAAAACTTGGGGCTGTTAGATTTAAAGAAAAATGTTTTTCAAAGTCTCTTATGATGGGTGCATTTATTTGATTGAACTACAGTAAGAACAGTAATATTGTGAAATATTACAGTTAACTTAAAGTAACTGTTAACTCTACTTAAAGCCTTTACTCCAGTCTTCAATGTGACACGATCATTCAGAAATCATTCCAAATGCTGATTTGATGCTCAAGAACATTTCTTATTACCCTTTAATTAAAATTAACATTATAAATGCCTTTACCGTCACTTCTGAGCACTTGAATGCATCCTTGCTGCCTAAATGTAATAATTTCTTCTAAAGACAAAATTTGACTGACCCCAAATTAGTGAACAGTAGTGTATGAAGCATGAGGTCTCTGTTCTCTCCAGGCTTCCAGGATCTCTCTCTGCACGATCAGGTTCAGTTGTTGGAGAGCTCTTGGCTGGAGGTGTTGATGATCGGCCTCATATGGAGGTCTATTCATTCACCTGGAAAACTCATCTTTGCTCAGGATCTCATCTTGGATAGGTACTGGATGTTCGGCACCTCCTCTTGTAGGCCACTGTAAAATAAGTATTTCCACTTTTTTTGTATACATCCATATTGGAACAACTCATTTAGTGAGGCTATAATAAAACTCGAATCCAATATAATGACTCGCTCTCACTGTTACCATCACATATATTCATCTAGTCAGACATGGAAAAGTGTGCAACCACGCTTTGAGAAGCTTTGAAAACACATTAAATTGTTTTGATTACATTTAGCCTCGCTTGACTGTTAGGAATAATGGAAAAGCACTAACATGCCGTGGCAGAAACCTGCGGGGACACCTGTTATACTCTAATGAAACTCCCGACTTTATTTTAGTCTCAGGCAATCTTACTTGATACTGATGCTGTGAGGGTGATTGTGGGCTTTTCGAGATGTCATACTGACCTGATGCATTCCCTCTGCATGTGCTTATTTTTTGCCTCAATTTCATAAAGAACATTGAGTTGCATGTGGTTTTGTCCCCTTGCAGACGGGATCTGGCCCAGCAGAGGGCCGTGCCTAATAAAATGAGATTGAATGATTATGAAACGAAAACTAGATTGTTAAAAAGGATGTGAACTGTTTATCTGAGTGCCTAGTGCTCCTCTTCAGAAGACCATGTCACAAGTAGATAGTAATTAGGACCCGGTTGGGAACAGGCTCTTTAAAGGGCTTCTGAAGAACAGCGTCATCACTGACAAAGGCAATACGAATCTAATCAAAACCAGCATCCGTAAAAAGTAAAGAGTCGTGAGCTTGGTGGTTTAATAAAGCATCCTGGAGGATGAAGGAGAAAGAGTGAGTAAAAATTTGGATGGGACTGAAAAGATAATATGGCTGAATCAGACAAAGCAAGGACGCTGCTAAGATAGGATAAGAACTGATGAAAGACAAATGAGAGTTTACAGAGAGTCCATTAGAGGTCCAGTCTTTAAGTAAACAGTAAACAGCATATGCAATGTTTACAGCTTCACTAGAGGAGGTGGGGGGGAAAACAGAGCTGTTTTAAGGCACATATCACAGTAAATGGTACAAACAATCTCCCAGCATGGATAAAGTGCAGGTCTACCTCTTTACAGGAGTGAAGGAGAATGTGTCGAGGGGATGGCTGAGATTTTCGACATGCTCTTGGCGACTGTGGCTCGCTTCCGTAGTCTCAAACTCAAGCTGGAGGAATTTGTATGTCTCAAAGCCATCATACTTCTCAATTCTGGTGAGTCTGCAAGTCACAGAGAGTGAAAGAACGTGGCGATTTGAGTACTTTGGAAATAAAATACACTTTGGAGCTTCCAGTGGTATATATTATATTATTAAATGCTCCCTGGAATAATTAATTCCATTACACATGGCCTCATGTTCTGAATACTGTTAAAACATCTTTCTTTCATCTTAGAAATATCGCCAGATTACGTCCAATGTTGTCTTTCCCTGTTGCTGAGAAGTTGATTAACACCTTTGTTTTCTCTCGAATTGACAAATTCTCTTAACATTTTTAAATCTCGCCTTAAAACTTATTTCTTTAGGGTAGCTTTTACTTACATTTTTATATACATTTTATATTGTTTTGATTTCTAATGTGGTTTAAATGTGTTTTTTGCTTATTTTATACATTCTTATATGGTGTATTTTGATGTTTTATTTGTTATGTTAAGCGCTTTGAGAAGTAACATTTAAAAGCACTATAGAAAAATAAAGATTATTATTATTATTTCATTCTGACTGGTCAGTCATGTAGGATCCAATCCACCCACACAATCCCATCAACCTTCAATATGTGATCAAAAACTTAGCAGAGCTATGCTAAGCCAGTAGAATACACTGTAAAAAACACACAAAAAGGTATTTCATTTTTTAGCTTTTTGTTGTATGTAATTAAAACATTTAATGAACAATTAGACAGTATTTACCACAAAATAAACCACTTCAGAATTACACTTCCGTTCAAAAGCTTGGGGTCTGTATGATTTTTTTAAAAATGTTTTTGAAGGAAGTCTCTTATGCTCAGCAAGGCTACATTTATTTGATCAAAAATACAGTAAAAACAGTAATATTGTGAAATATTATTACAATTTAAAATACATTTTCTGTATACATAGTAAATATTTTTGTGGAAAATTTGATCCAGGATTATTTGATGGAAGTGTAAAAAAACAAAACAGCATTTATTTGAAATAGAAATCTTTCGTATCATTAGAAGTGTCTTTAACATGTCCTAGGTGTAACAACCCTAAACATGTCTTAGGTGTCAGTTAATGTAATAAATGCTTTAATGGTTATTGCTTATCTTTTCTGTCTGGTCAGGTGCATTTTCATTCTGCTCCAGTCCAGTGGAGCCCTTGAGGGACAGCTTCATGGTGCAGTGCATGCTGGACAACATCACTGATGCCCTCATTTACTGCATCAGTAAATCGGGTGCCTCGCTGCAGCTGCAGTCCCGCCGTCAGGCCCAGCTCCTGCTGCTGCTCTCAAACATCAGACACATGAGGTAAAGAGCAAATAAGATGATTAACACAAACATCATTTCATACACACTACCATTCAAAACAAAAAGACTGCTTATATTACAGTCATGCACATTATATCTGCTTTCTTTTTTTTGAAAGCAACAGAGGAATGGAGCACTTATACCGAATGAAATGTAAGAATCGAGTCCCGCTGTATGACCTTTTGTTGGAGATGCTAGACGCCCAGCAATTCCATTCTTCAGGAAAGGTGCAGCGACTGTGGGCACAGAGTGAGAAAGACCCCCCATCTACACTCACAACCAGCAGCAGCAGCCTCTCCAGAGGTCCTGGAGCCATGCTGCCCAACACTGCCTTTCACGACCAGAGTCCAGACCCCAGACCCCTGAGCTGTGTAATGCAATCCAACAACTGAAGAATGTGAAGACTGAAGCAGTCAGTGCTGTCTCTCCTTGTGCCTTATCAAAGTCCACTTTAGATTCTGAAAGACCCATCTAGAAAAATGTAAAAACATATCTGTAGAAATGGACAGGTTAAGAACAAGGCTCCCAAACACTATACATCTGTGGTCACTTGATTCATTAGTTTTGAAAGACATTTTGAAAAAGTGTCATACTTGTAAAAAAAAAGAGAAAAAAAAAAGGTCTCTTTGGCCTTTGTGGCACGCTGAGAGACAGATTTATGTAGAAGCTGCTAATTCTTCTTCTTCTTTTCTTTTAATGACCAATGGAGTGACAGCTTTGACGTCACAAACTTACTTAAGCTAAACAAACCAAAAAATTCAAAGGAAAAAAAAAGAGCAGGTGGCTTGTGAAGTACTATACATCATAAAGTAGCATTTCTGACTGACAGCAGATTTGACAGTGGAATGTCAATATAACGTCACCTGTTTTTAGTACAGTAACTTAATAATCCTTGGTAGCTAAAGTTTAAGCTTTAGTTACCAAGGATTATTAAATTACTGTAGTGGTATGTTACCTGAAATGTAGAAGAACCGAAGAACTTCATATTGCAGCATCCGTGTTACACATTTTTCATGTTACTATTATTATATGCATTATAGCAATAACAATAAGTATGTATAATTACAAGCAGCGCTTAATATAAAAAAACTGAATAGAAAATACTTAATATAAAACAAACTGAAAACAGGAGAAAAGTTACTCTTGGAAAAAAACAAGAAAAAAATAAAATTATGTAATATATTCTCGCAATCAGAGATGTATTTATCAATAAAAATCACTGCTCTATTTTTAATGTTAAAGAAGTAATTTTAACTCGCATGGGGGGGAACTGCTCAGTGATTAGTGGTGATATTAGTGGCATCTTTTTGTCCAAAGATGTTTGCTTATTGGTTGGTTAATATGACAAAAATGTTACATCCTATTTTTGCTGTGTTAAAGTGCTGTAATTGGTTTTATGGCCATGTTAATTGACATGTAAATGCTGATTGTTATAAGCATTGTGACAGCTTGAAATGAATAACGGCCTATAATCACTGGTACGCATTCAGTGCAGGAACTGACACTGACTGCCTTACACTAGATTGCCATATTTTTCCTCAAATCTGTGAATGTGTATGCTCATAGTCCAGTAGACTAGTACATTACATTTATCAGCTATTACATTTGATACTTGAATGTTATGATTTGTACAGTATGTTTTCATTTTGAAGGACCTGAATGTGAAAATGTTAATTTGGCTGAATTAATTATAAAGGAAAGAGTACAAAAAAAAAAAAGTAACTTTAAAATGATACTTTTAACTTAACATAATGGGCAGACTAGCAGAATTTTTATATATATATATATATATATATATATTAAATGAAAAGATGTCTTTATTGTCAGCATTAGCAAACTGTACATACATAAATAGGCATAGACATTGTAATCATGTTTTTGTCACACTGTCATTGTCATAACACACAAATTAAGATACAGTCAGTAGATAACGGTAATAAAAAGCACGCGTCTCTCATAGAGCTACATCGGTGACTGTTTTACATTTCTGGAAGAAAAAAAAAAAAAAAGTAACTCCATGCCATAAAATAAAAATGTGAATCGCCATGCAAAATCTTATTTAAATAATATTCAAAATAACTTTTTTCTACAATTTTAAATTAATACAAAAATAAAAATAAAACACTTTCCTTAGCCTAAGCAAATAATTTTGGCAATATTCTTGGACGGTATAAGTGCAGTACCTTATGCTTATGTCAGTGCTATTAAGTACATAATTATATATGATTTCATAGTTTTTCTTCAGTTTCCTTGGGACAGAAACGGTTAACCAGTTTGGCTGTCCAACACTAGTCTACATTGCAATGAGTTCAATAGTACACTGTTTAGTGAAAAATGAAATTAGCAGCATGAACTGTACAGGAACAGGAACAATCAGCTTTGGCTAACACTAGTCCATTCTGTGTCCTGCAGTGTAATATGAAGCAGATGAAGGCATTAGTAAAGTCTCCTCCGCTCATACAGGCGGTGGGCCGTTGGTGTAGCGGAGCATGGGATGAAAAGACCGGGCAAAATTGTTCGTGTTTGCACAACTGTAATCCTGCTCAGTCATGGGCACCAGACAGGTCAGGCCCACTATGAGCAGCAGTAGGAGCTGCAGTGGCAGAGCCACCCGGAGCACTCGCAGCAGAAAGGGCTGGCAGCGAGCCACAGCAGCGCCACCTTGTGACCCGGAGGAACCAGAGAGAGACGAAACGCAGCCAGAAGCGCTGGGCAACCTACAAAACATAAGACATCAGAATGTACGGATAGATTATAATGACACACAGAAATGTTGTGAGTAGCACAGCACTTCTACTATTCAGTTCATGTGAGGGTGATTCGTTTTAAAAAAGTATCCTTTTAAATCAGCGCGGTTATCGTTAACTTAAACTACAACTAAAACTATTCAAAACTGTTGTTGTGAAATAAAAGTAAGAAAATTAGAAATGTTGCTTTGGCAACTAACTAAAATAAGTAAGTTAATGTACTAAAATAACTAAAGTTAAATCTGAAATAAAAATTAAAGCTATATAGAAATAATGACAAAAACAGACAATAAAAATATCAACTAAAATATAAAAGTAAATGGTAATCCAAAATATATAATATGATATAATATTGGACTTTTCTCAACCCAAGGACACTTGCACTGACAACTCAATTCCCATACATATTAAAGCAAATCGTTTTTATAATCTGTCACTGTTTTGGTATTTGCATATATTGATAAAATTAGTCACTCACTGACAGATGTCCATGTTTTATGGACAAACTGCACACATTAAATATTTTGTTTTTGGACAGATTTCACTTCCATCAAAGACAGTTCCATATTTTGTAATACTTCATAATATATTTCATTAAGAAGTCACAACAAACATGATATAATGCTTAACAAATCAGCAGTTCATGTGCATCTAAATATGAATATATGAAGTTTCACAGCATTTCTATCTATTTAATATAAATTGAAAAATACTTTGTTAAGCATTACATACATGTTATGCTTGTTAATGTTGTTAATGAAAGGTATTAGAAAGTTTTACACAATATGGCTGCTTTTCTGTATTTTTGCTGTAAGGCAGAGATGAGTGTGAGAGCATCACAATGAATTGTTTGCACAACAAAATAAAACAATGAAAGCAACCAAAAATTACATGGTCTGGAAAATGACGAATAAATTTCAGTATTTTCACATGGCATCAAGAATGGAGAAAGATTTTGAACATAGTTCACTTCAAAGGACACAAAGTTACATTGTCAGACTCAATATTATGTGCTTGGGGAAAATAACACATAAGATTACTAAGAATCCTTGACTGGGATCCAAAACAAATTCATTTCCTAGAACTGAACAACTCGTGTGGACTCCCACCTCAGAGGCTCTGGCCTCTGATCTGAATGCTTCTGATGGTATGGATCTGGAATGAGTTCCATCATCCCCCCCTGCATTTTAAAGCGCGAGAGACAGGTACCTGTGACGTGGAAGTCTGGCTGAGGATCCTGGTTCTGACACACTACATTTGCCTCGTAGCTGTTGTGCAATGAGCGAAAGGAAGGGAGGGGTAAAAGAAAGAAAGAATGTTTCAGTCCAGCAAATAAAGACAAAGCTTGTGGTGACAAGCAGAGACCTATAGCCAGGCCATCAGTATAATCACAAACCAGTAACAACAAAACAAAAGGCAGCAGCAAAATAGGTGGCAATGACAAAAAAAAAATCTTGCAAGGTGCAAGAAACCTGGCTTTCCACACAGACACCTTCAAACAAATCCACTAAAATTTAGCATGGATCCATTTGATTTAAAGCATGTCTGAAAAGTAAAGCCAGTGTTTCTTGTATAAATTTCATAAGTAAAGTACTTCCAGAAATAAACGTCCAAACTAACATATTTATAGGGGGATGAGGAAGTGAGCAAATATTCCAGGGGATTTTGTCAGTGAGGAATATTAAACTGGAACCAACATTTCACAAAATATTCCCCTGTTATAAGCTCAACCGCCTCACTTTAGCAGGACAGTGACCTTCACGGCATGCCCGAAACAATATCAAAAAAGGAAGAGGGGATGCATTACCGATTGTCGTTTAGTGGAAACGCTGACCTCTGAAACAGGACTGACCGATCCAGAAGTATCTGCGTCATCCGTAACGGACCAGAGGGACGCATCCTGTGAAGATCTGAGATTTAGCTTTGAGATGAATGGATATTATGGACAGTGTCTAATGTTGCTTTTTTTAGCTGTTAAAACCGAACAAATGGTCGGTAAAAAGATTAATAACTAATGAATGTGCTTGTAGACTGACCTGTCTGTTCCCAGAAGCCTGGAGCTCTTTTTCTAGCAGTTCCAGGTCGGTGGCCACAGCTTTCAGGAGTAGGCGCAGACGGTTCCCGATGACGTGCACCCTCTCCTGCGCCTCCAGACACTCGCTGCCATGTGCCTGCACCAGCAGCTGTCCTGAGAGCTCCTGCAGACTGTCCACCTTCTGCTCAGTCTCCAACAGCTCCCGCTGGATTTGCTGCAGACAAATGTGTGTCAATGTAGTTTCACTTGGTAAAATAAAACATTTGTGTTTCAAATACATTTTTGCCACATTTGGAGAATTTTAATAACATTTTGACAATGGATGAACTCAAATTTCCTTAATGGAATGCTGGGTTAAAGTACAGTATATGGCAAAAAAAGCAAGTGAGCACTCTTCTAGGTGCCTTGACTCAAATTAAGACAAATTTTCCCATCCAGAACTTTTTACGTACGGTTTTCAACATACAATGATGCTGGTTGCTCTATTCTTCATCTCTTATTCTGCATACAGTGTAGGGTGAGCAGGAGGCAAAATATGTATTCAAGCCATATCCTTCCATACCAAAAAGCAGTGACTTCACAGGTACCTTTAGTGCTCTGTAATGAGCTTGAAGTGTATGCCGATCTAGCCCCGATGCAATTGGGATAATCTCATTTCTCCGACGGTCGATGTTTTCCAGCCAGAGAAGAAGACCATGACTCAGCTCATGAAACTCCTGTAGAAAAGCAAAAATTGTGAGAGAATGACAGTATCTGCCTCTGTGCGTTTAATTTAATTACAATACCATTCAAAAGTTTGGAATTGGTAAGATTTTTTTTCATGTTTTTTTAAAGAAGTCTCAAGTATTTACTTGATAAAAATAGTTTAAACATTATTACAATTTAAAATAACGGTTTTCTATTAGAATATATTGTAAAAGGGAATTTACTCCTGTGATGGCAAAGCTGAATTTTCAGCAGCCATTACTCAAGTCTTCAGGTCACATGATCCTTCGAAATCTTTCTAATATGCTGATTTGGTGCTCAAGACATTTCTTGTTATCATCAATGCTGAAAACTGTTTTGCTGCTTACTACTTTTCTGGAAACATTTATACTTTTTTCCAGGATTCTTTAATGAATATAACGTTTAAAAAACAGCATTTATTTGAAATAGATGTTTGTTGTAACATTACAGATGTATTTACTGTCACTTTTGATCAATACAATGCATCCTTGCAGAATAAAAGTATTAACTGTCCAAAAAAAAAAACATCTTCCAAACTTTTGAACAGTAGTGTAGATGTAGGTGCTGTCTGTGTATGTACCTGACACTGCATCAGAGCATCCTGAAGTGCTGTTCTCCAATCCTTAAGTGATTTTCCCAGTCGATCCCAGCGTGAGTTCATCTCCTTCAGTTTCGCTTTGAGATCCTGGCTCTCCTCAGAGTCTGACTGGAGTAGTGTGACACTATTTAAGTTGATGGACAGTAATTTGGACTTATGGGAATCCATTGCCTTCTGTAACTCCTGTTGAGACACAAGAGCAAAGCTTTTGTTAGAAATTTGTGTGTTGGTTTTAGAGACTGCATTGTGTTACCAAGAAATGATGTGTAGTTAGGTTCAAATCTCATTTTGATTAATCTCTCTTGTTAAATTGCTCTGAAGGGAAGGTTCACTTGCAGGATTTGAACTATATACACGTGTTTTAGTTTGTGTGCAAGTAAAAATAACTGGTGAAATCAGATGCTCTCAGATTCTCTGTATGTGGGTCAGCGGGATGCTGTGGATTTCCTCTGGTTTATTTCTGTTGCTGACATCCTGCCTGATTTGAAATACCAGTGTGTGTGTGTGTGTGTGTGTGTGTGTGTGAGCAAGACTTGTTTTACAGTGTAGACATGTGAGCAACCCACACATGGAGCTGCCAGTGCCAAATGTATCTGTTTACAGCTTGGGCAGGGTTAACTATTATATTTACAGTAATATGAAATAGTACATTTGTACTTTTAGCAATAAAGCAAACAGAAGCAATCTAATTTTCAATAAGTTTTTGGGGATTTCAGGTAACATGAGCACATTGACTCGACAGAAATTTAGAAAAGTTTGACTGTATGCCAATAACCATGGGTCCTATTGGTATTTCTAATGGGCTTTCAATAGCAGTTCTTTATGTTGTAGAACAGGAAAGTCCCTGTAAGTAGTGTTAACCACAGACCTTACCCATAAATTGAAAACTGCTTTTTTATTTAACCCATTAGCTATTCCAGAGGGAATCCATAGCAAAATAGCCTTCGAGTTGGTTCATGACTAAACAGTCTGATTAGATGTATAACAAGGTCATGTGACAATAATGTTGCTGGTTATGTTGAAATGGTTCAAATATTTTAATTCTCTTCTGGGTTTTAGGACTACAAACAGAACAGCTCTGTAAATCTCATTTGTGATGATTTTGAAAAGCTATGGCCAGTTGTGCAGCCCATCAACAGCATTAAAATAGAGAAAAACTAAATCACTCAGCAAATATACACAAACACAAATTCACATGCACAAATGTGTTACTGTGAACCAAGTAGGCAACACAAACCTTGAGTTTTCTAATTCTCTGCTCAATAGTGTGTATATCTGCACTGAGATTTTTCCCTCTCAATTCTTCTAACTCCGCCTCGGCCTGGCTGAGCCACACCTCCATGGTGTCCAGGTCAGAGGTCATCTTTTGCAATAGCACCAGGTCTTCTCTCTCTTTGTGATCTGAATCAGCAGACTGGGCCTGGATCAGCTCCCAACGCTCAATGACACCTGAAATATGACAATTATCATAATAGCATCAAATTCAAATATACACGTTACTCAGCAGTTGCAGTGTTTCCGTGCTGGATTAACCTGTGCTCTGTGTCTCTGTGTTATCAGGGTTACTCAGGCCTGACAGGTTGTCCTCTCCCTCCTCCAGCTCCCCCTCAACCCTCCTGACCGCTTTCAGACTGCCACGGCAATCATCCATTAGCCTCATCTGTGCAGAGCAAAGAAGCTAATCAAACTTACTGCCACTAGAGACTAAACTGACTGAGCGCCACACTGAATCTGTACTCACATAGCCCATGTAAGAGGTGTCGTGGCCACCCATAGTGCCATCTGTCTCCTGGAGGCTGTAGCAGCTGGTATCCATCATATTGTCTAATAATCGAACTGCTTCACCTGCAGGAATGAATGTAAAAATTAACGTGGGATGTCACATGACTGCCTTTAAAATTAGGATCATTCTGAAATACTGTCATTCTTTGATCACATTGTGAGTGTATAAGGAGTTTTGTAAAGCTTTAAACCATATTAAGATTTAATCACGTTATTCGCTGAAAATGGAATGTGAACATTATACATCATTTGTTTTATATGCAACATATTTTCAGTTATAACTGAATTATAAAATATCAAAAGTATTAATGTCAGTGTTGACTGTTACATGTTGGAATGAAAAGGCCAGGGGTCGGCAACCATTTAGGCATGACATGCCATTTTTTATTTTTCTGGTTAACCACCGACAATACCACCCCCCTCCCCACCCCCTTTTTAATGCATTCTGTATTTATACAGTACATAAACATTTTTAAATGGTATGATAAAAAAACAATATTTGATTTTCATCAATTTAAACTTTTAAACTTTTCAAATGTTTCTTGAATGACAGATATACAGTGTGACCGTACTGACTGTCGGTCATTTAACATTTCTGTCGTAAATCAGTTGACTAATATTAATTAATTTGCAGCTTCATCTTACCTTGCTCTTTCAACGTTAAACTGACGCTTTGCGCTCTGCTTCTGTGAACAGTAAACCCCGCCTACTTTGATTTGATTGACCATCTCAGTCATTTTGACACTGACAATGAGAACGTTTACATGGACAACATTAATCCGATTTTAACACGATTAAGACAATATTCTGATTAAGAATCTACCATGTGAACAGAGATTTTTGATTACCTTAATCCGGCCTAAGTCATATTCGAAGTAAACAGAAATCGAATTAAGACATGTGGAGTATTCCTATTTTAGTCGCATTACTGAAGTGCAGTATAGACATGTAAACAGTTAGACCCCGCTGAGGCTTTGATCAGAAGCACCTAGTATGTGCAGCGGTCACGAGAGCATCCGTAGACTAGCGCAAGTTAATTCTCACACTTTAAAGTCCGCATGAAATCAAAATTGACTTTATTTACTTTACTAGCGCACATTGCTAGTCTTGGTGTGAACAATTAATCCATGTAAATTAATCCGCTGAAAAAAATGGTTTGTCTTGGTAATCTTTAATCAAAATCTGATCATTTATTTCCGCTCTGGAATGGCATTCCTTCTCTGATGATGTCAGTTTGATGGCTTGGGCAGAATATACTTAAACACACCCCTCCAACCGTTAGTTTGCTATGAGTGAGAGATGAGAGGAGGAGCGCTAAAATAAAACCACGCCCTCTCCTTCTGTTTCAGCTGGAAATACATCACTTCACTGAAATAAAGTCGGCAGCAACTTCCGGTTCACACGGACTTTAAAGGGGTCATATGATGCGATTTCAATTTTTCCTTTCTCTTTGGTATGTTACAAGCTCTTGGTGCATAAAGAAGATCTGTAAAGTTGCAAAGACTAAAGTCTCAAATCCAAAGAGATATTCTTTATAAAAGTTAAGAGTCAACCACGCCTACCTAAAACGGCTCGTTCTAACACGCCCCCACATGTCTATGTCACGATGTGGGAAGATTTGCATAACGCCGCCCAAATGTTCACGCAAAGAAAGAAGGCGTAACTTTTATTCTCGCTGAAGTATTGTTGCTGCCTCCATGTCGTGAACAGAACAGTGAACAATAAACCCCGCCTACTTTGATTTGATTGATCATCTCAGTCATTTTGACATTGACAGTGAGAACGTTTACATGAACATTAATCCGATTTTAACACGATTAAGACAATATTCTGATTAAGAATCTACCATGTGAACAGAGATTTTTGATTACCTTAATCCGGCTAAAGTCATATTTGAAGTAAACAGAAATCGAATTAAGACATGTGGAGTATTCCTATTTTAGTCGCATTACTGAAGTGCTGTATAGACATGTAAACAGTTAGACCCCGCTGAGGCTTTGATCAGAAGCACCTAGTTAATCTACCTATCTCTCAAATGGACCATTGACACTATCTACAATCTCAATTAGGAGTGTCAATGGTCCATTTGAGAGATAGGTGGCGGTAATGCACTTATAAGTCTGTGATCCGCCGTAAAGCAAGAAGAAGACGCGTCATGCGCCGGCTGTCGAGGACGCGCTCAGGACAGTTCAGACATTGCAGTGCATCAGAGGTAAAAAACGATATAAATACTGTTTAGTTTCTTGCACAGACCGATCGTTTCGTGTCTTTACACATCAATGTATCGTCACGAGCCGCAGGGTTTAATTTGGTTTTGTGTATGTTTTTTTTTTTTACTCTAAAAGCCGTGATTCCCATTCACTTCCATTATAAGACTGACAGACTGCAACGGTTTGAGTTAAAAATCTTCGTTTGTGTTCTACTGAAGAAACAGTCACCTACATATTGGATGCCCTGGGGGTAAGCAGATAAACATCAAATTTTAATTTTTGGGTGAACTATCCCTTTAATGAACAATCTCACATGAACTATTTCCACTGGACTACACTTGGAATCTCTTGTTTTTCTCATCAAATTCTAAACTCAGTTCTCTTTTGGTTTATTTTCATGGAGGTGCTTTAAAAGTTTTTTTTTTCTATTAATTTCTCATCTAATGCCGATTAGTATTGTTTGATTTGAAAAAGATTTTAAAGTTGGAAAACGCAATAGACCAGATCTGTCAGAATTTTTGCCATGCATTTTTTATAATTCATGCAATAGTGCAGTGCATGCAACACGATAGCATGCAGTGTAGTTTAGCATTAATTTAGCATGCCATAACTTATTGCCTACCAGAGGAGGACCTCAATGTGTTTTCTGTTAATTTTATATAAGCTTCAGGGCTCTCAGGAATCACTACATCTGTGGAAAAAGAGATATACAACATAACATACCAACAGTTTACAGAGAAGACCTGCTCAGGGTGGTGGACACTCAGGTGGAGCATTATCTTATGAACATCCTTCAGGTAAAACACACTCACCTGTAAGAGCTGCAGTGGCCAAACACAGTAACTCCTCATCCTCATCTTTTTGTCTGCCCCGTTGTGCAGACATGGTATGGCCCATGGGGTCCAGGTCATAGTCATGGTCCCATTCCAGAGGGATGGAGTCTACACTGGCAGGGGTGTCTCGGCCGGAGCCGTTTGTGCGAACAGGAACAGTGCCAGCTGAAGGTGGTCTGCTAGATGTCTGGGGCATGGCACCATCCTCACCCCACTGAAGGTCTGAGAGGTCACCTGACTCGAATTCATGATCTGAGCCTTCACACTCATCATCGGTTAGCTGCAAATGAGAGGCAGCATAAAAGAGAGAGCCACCTTTACACAGGCAAAGCAAAAGCTGAAACAAACAAGAGTGCATGCATGTCTGAGGTTGTGTCTTACTGGCAGGCGTGTGAGTTTCCGGTAGTAGCGCTCCACCCGACCAAACACCTCCCTACAGTATCTTTGCAGCTCATCCAGCTCCTCCTCTATGACAGCAGCATCCAGAGGCTCACTCTTCTCCATCAGCACCTCCCCCTGCCCAAACACACTCTCCATCTTCCCCCTGTTGAGACTGATCTCCTGCTGGAACGCCTGTGATGCACAAGTGTTCACAAGTAAAGTGACAAGTAATTTTGAATAAAATTTAGAAGTAAATGTTCTACAGAACAAGTAAAAATAATTCTGCTTGAGCGTTTCCTAGGTCTAAAATACATATCATGAATGATAGTGAATTGTCAATGTATAAAACTCTACAGAATTTTTCTTTGGCTATAATGAATATTCAAATTCACACTCAAATATCCTTAAACATGTGCCTGTCTGGTTTAAGAAAATGCATTTCCGTGCATTTATTTTGACTGGACAGTATAAGGAGACTGGAAATAATGGATTAGGACTGGGACTCAAACTCAAGTCACCCCTAAGCACTGCTGTGCCATATGTTGGAGTGCTGCCCACAAGGCTATAGCTCTTACATGTTCATATTTTTTTTAAATGTAAATGATTCATGTATGCTCACACAGCCCTTACCTTTAGTTGTTTGATCTTGGCCTGAACATCACACTCTGAGAAATGCTCGATGTTGGTGAGCTGCAGGTCCATCTCAGTCAGCCATACCAGAATACAATCTCGGGCTGTTTCAAACTCCTCTCGCTGACCAATAAAATGCTGCAGGACAAAATAAGAACAAGTCAATTAATCATGCTGCATCTCTTTGTAGTTTAGGTTCTGCATCAACAGTGATTCTTACAGAGGTTCTGAATATATAAGTACATACACAGTAAGTTATTACTTCAGACTTCAGTGTCACTTGATTCTTCAGAAATCATTCTAATATGCTGTTTTGGTTAATTTCCTATTATTTCAATGTTGAAAATATTTGTGCTGCTTAAAATTTTTGAGAAAACAGTAATTTATGTTTTTCTCTGGATTCTTGGATGAATAGAAAGTTGAAAAGAGAAGCTTTGAAATATAAATATTTTGTAACATAATAAATGTCTTTACTGTCGCTTAATACATTTAATGTGTCCATGCTGAATAGTTTTTTTTGTTTTTTTTATTTCTTTAAAAAAAATCTTACTGACACCAAACTCTTGAATGGTAGTGTATATGATATATAACTGATAATATATCACCTTGAGTCTGCGCAAGATGGCAGCTACTCTCCTCTGTAGTACATCCCAGCGTCGGTTCCCATCATGCACCATTTGTCGTAGATGGCAGGATGAGTCTGTGCGGTTCTCACGTGCCAGCCTTCGATACTGCTTATTGATCAGCTCCAGCTGGGTCAGACACTCCTGTACCTGCCTCTGAAACGCCTGTGATTCAAATTACACCATTACATTGTGCAAACAAAATCTTAAGGGCCAGTTTTACTAAACAGGGCAAATTAGCGCGAGAGTGCAATTCCAAAACAGCGCCAATAGGCGTGGAAATTTCTGCGGGTGATTAACTAACAACGCAAATTAAAGAACACAAACGCAACATTTACATATCGACCAACGCAATATACCAAGCGCAGCGCAAATTAGCATAGTCGCGAATAAACAAAGAAGTAAATAAGCCACAGTACGTTGAAAAGAACGGAGGCCCAAAAATGAAGGGTTGCAAGAGGTTTTGATAGAACTGGTATTGCGTGACTCCTAGATGAGGGTTCCAAGTCGTCTTTTATTTCCTGAAGCAAATTAAAAATAACATGGCTTGGCAAACGATATGTTCGGATTATGTGTTCTTTCCAAATAAATTAATACGTGTGGAAAAATCCTCTCCCTTCTTACCATGCGTTCTCTGTTCTCTGGGGTGCCTTCTCCTAGCAACAATAATTGCAGCCATTTCAAACGCAAAATAGTTTAAGACATGCTTTTTTTGGGCGTTAAATAATGGCGCAAATGCCAGTAATTTGACGAGCACAAACGTTAGTAAAACGCGTTGTGTAATTAATTTGAATACTCTCCTCCCATAAATTTTTCGTCTGAAAGGGAAACTCCTAGAAATGCATATTCAATAAGGTCAGGCGCAAAAATAACTGTCCACGCCTTTTCAGCGCTAATTCGTCACTGCGCATCTTTAGTAAATCCTGACAGTATTATTTTAACGCCAAAAGATGGTTTGCGCTGGCGCAAGCTGTTAGTAAAACTGGCCCTAAATTCACAAACAAACTGGAAAAACTGAAAACTACACATTGGTTAAAGGTGCAATAGGTGATTGTCTTCAGAAACATTTTTTGTTATGCTGGTTGAAAGTCTTCACATCCCGATAGCAATCATTAAGTTAAGTCGTCTAAATGTATTTGTCTGTATTTATATATTCTGTGGAAGGCGTAGGATCAAGAAATGTTCGTCCAATCAAAACGCTCGGTTCGAGCGTTTTAATATGCTTTCCTACCTGCCTGTCAACGTATGTATTAGCATACCTCTGCGCACCGGGTTTGCGCAGACAGGATACGTCATCAGCGCGTTCATGCACGCTGTGCAGACAGAGCGAGAATGGCAGACAAACATCAACAACCCGATCTTCCTTCCTGGTATTGTAGTACTTTTAAAGTTTTCTCACCGGTGAATGACACATGATGTAGCCCAGCGGTTAATCCAGTCCTTGCACCAGCTTGTTAGAAGTGAGCTACGTGCATGAACTGTGGTCCGATCGATATGATCCCTACACAGTGTTCATTGCTCCCTACTCCCTGAGTGGGGGAAATCCATTGAAGTTTACCTCACTTCGGAACATGGGCTGGAATTGGGAACCGCTGATGTAGCCTATTGTAGTAATGTTGACTCTGGTATTCTGGTCTGTGAGCGTATATATGCGTTCAGGGGGCGTGGCTTTGGACGACGTTCGCTTTCAGTGCTATCAGGCTAAAGTCAGCATTTTCCAAGATCTCCTACTGCACCTTTAAGTGCATATTTAAAAGAAATAATGGTTTAGCATTTGTTTTAGTCATCAATGACATTTTACAGATTGTAAAAGACTAAAGGTTGAAGTAGACTGCACTGTCGCCACTGGATGCCAGCAGTGCTTTTTTTTTCTTTCCCAACAGTATTCTTGTTACTTATCTGTCTTTTTGTATTCAGGCCCTATTCACAATTATCCTCTTGACTCACTACCTCAACCTTATTAACCCTCTCTGTGGATCTCTGAGTACCTCAAACTTCTTGAGCTCCTCTTTAGCGATGGTGTACAGCACTCCAGAGGAGTTGGGCAGAGCTGCTGTCCTCTCTGACACTTTTAGCCACTCTTCAAAACGGGAGTAATCATCCAGAAACTTCTGCCACAACCTCCATGTCTCCTCAATCCTGCAAAAACGCATACAGTGAGTTTCAAACACATATACAGTGCTGTGAAAATGTTTTTGCCCCCTTTCTGGTTTTTAAATTTTTTTGCATGTTTGTCACACTTAAAAGATTAATATCATCAAACAAATTTTAATATTACACAAAGATAACCCAAGTAAAAACAATATGCAGTTTTGAAATAATGATTTCATTTATTAAGGGAAAAAAGCTGTCCAAACCTGCCTGGCCTTACGTGAAAAATTAATTGCACCCTAAATCTAATAACTGGTTGAGCCACCCTTTGCAAGGACATTCTCCTTCAGGATTTTCTGATAGAATGCAGAATTCATGGTTCCATCATTTATGGCGAGTCGTCCAGGTCCTGAAGCTGCAAAGCAGCCCCAGACCATCACACTACCACCACCATGTTTGACTGTTGGTATGTTCTTTTTATGAAACCCTGTGTTGGTTTTACGCCAGATGTATCGGGAAACACACCTTCCAAGAAGTTCAACTTTTGTCACATCAGTCCACAGAATATTTGGCCAAAAGTCTTGGGGATAATCAAGATATTTTTTGGCAAATGTGAGACGAGCCTTTGTGTTCTTTTTGGTCAGCAATGGCTTTTGCCTTGGAACTCTCCCATGGATGCCGTTTTTGCCCAGTCTCTTTCTTACTTTATAACCCTTTCCAGACTGATACTTTTGTTTTTGATCTGTTCTTGAATTTCTTTAGATCGCGGCATGATGTGTTGCTCTTTAAACGTGCTTCACTTTGTCAGACAGGTTCTATTTAAGTGATTTCTTGATTCAACAGGTCTGGCAGTAATCAGGCCTGGGTGTGGATAGTGAAATTGAACTATTTAACAAAATTTTAGCTTTCTAAAATAATGTGGTTAATCACAGTTCTTTCATGATTTAACAGGAGGGGGCAATTAATTTTTCACGTAGGGCCAGGTAGGTTTGGACAGCTTTTTTCCCTTAATAAATGAAATCATCATTTAAAAACTGCATTTTGTATTTACTTGCATTATCTTTGTGTAATATTAAAATTTGTTTGCTGATCTGAATCTTGTAAGTGTAACAAATATGCAAAAAATAAACAGTAAGGGGGCAAAAACCTTTTCACGGCACTGTATAGTCCAGTATATCTACTTGGAAATATAATTTTACAGTATCATCTAGGAGGCTTACTAAAAATACTTTATTTTAAAAAGACAGCTGTTAAACAGTTCATCATGTGCTGAAGTCAACTCTGAGTCATCTGGCATGACACATGCTCTCACACCTGTTCCTCTGGTGGCCTGATTCAACTTTAACTATACTAAACAGCTCATTTTCAGCTCACAAATACATTTTTCTTACCTTTACAGAATTCAATTCGTGAACTGCAGTCTTCATTAGTATATACTGTTCAAACATTTGGGATTTTTAAAAAATGTTTTTCAAAGAAGTTTCTTATGCTGCAAAGCTGCATTTATTCCTGTGATGGCAAAGCTGATTTGGTGCTCAAGAAAGACTTACTATTATTAATGTTAAAAACGGTTGTCATGTTTGATCACCTTAAAGTATCCTTGCTGAAAAAAATATTTTCTTTTTTAAAAACCTTACTGAACCCCAAACTTTTAAACGGTAATGTACTTTTTACACAAAAACCAAGGTGTACATTTTCCAGTGCATCAATTTACTTATGAATCACACACAACACACTCACTTAAGCCTTCTCTCCATGGCAATAGCACAGATGTTTCTCCAGCGGCGATCAAGGCCACGTGTGGCCTGCTGGATGGATTCACACTCGGTCTCTGTGGCACAGGCGTCACAGTCGTGCAGCAGCACCTCACACAGGTTCAGCACTGATGCCACACCTGTGCTGTGCTTCTCGATGTCGCGCTGCAGATCCTGCACAGAGATAGTAGACTTCTACTGAGCTTCTCACGACATCTGACATTTTAATCATCTTGGCTGTTTCTATTTCATATCTGTTTATTAGGCAGAGGCGCTTGTGGTCATGCATTTCTCTACAAATGTGTTTCATCTTGTTGCATCATCAGTTCTAAAAATGTTTGCTTAACATTGCTTCTTTACAATGATAATTTGTCTCTGATGCAGAAAGAGGCTGATATGTGCTGGCTGTTGCTGGGTAAAGTGAGGATACATTGTGATACTGAAACAGTAAGTGGGTCATTGACTGAGCCAGAAGTCATCACGTTCTTATTTTGACTTTTCACCAGGGCTTTTAAACTCTTATTTTTACTTGCAGATATTTAAATACTTTTTAATACTAGTTTTCAATATATACTAAGAAATGTTTGTGTGTTTGTGCAAAATTACTTGTTTATTGAGCTTTCCTAAGACTTACTATACTGACAGACTTTTATGTAACCATATGTAAATTCATGTCTTTTCTGTGTGTGTGTGGGTTACCTGTTGCTGGTTGAGTTTTCTTTGGATCTCATGTGAGTCACAGGTTTCATAGACGATGGGTCGTGAGAGTTCAGTCTCGATGTGAGCCAGCCAGGAGCGCAAACTGCTCATGTTCTTATCTAGCTGCTGCACGGCCACCAGTGTCTCCCGCAACTTCTTTACCCTACAGACCCCAGAGACAGAGAGACAGAGGCAGAGTACAGAGATTGTATTAACAACACATTCTGCGAAAAGTGTAATTAATCTGCAAGTGTAATTAAGCTATATAAACCAGGACTGTGCAGTGCAAACATCTTAATGTTTAGTCAAAGAAACGTGAGATCGGAATTAAATTTGCCTTTCAAGAATAAGTATCGATTTGTGAACAAGGACTTTTATACTATTGATGTCTTTCGATAACATAGCATTTTAAGTTAGACATAGCTCAAAACAAAGACAAAAATACTTCTGATAGTTTATTATTATAGATATAAATTGTAATAAAAAAAATCATTATTAATTAATAGTAATAGTAATGTATATTAAGTTAATATAATAATATTATAATAGTTCAATAATTATTTACTTCATTTATATTTGTCAACAATAAATTTATTCTGAATATCAGTTACTGGACATTTAAAGAAAAATAATTAGTATCGCAACTGTCATGAAAATACAAAATCAGTTCATCTCTACTTTCATCACAGCATAATTAGCTAAAAATAATGCTTAAACAATGATACTGCTTATAATAGCATAGCAACATGATTCTCTAGCATCTATTAAATGTTTTCAGTGTAAATATAAACATATAGTTTACATAGATATATATAAGTAAAGCATTTGCATTACATTGTCCAATTTCAATAGTAGAATTATGAAGTGACTTTGTCTCTTGTTAACTGATGTACTGTAAGGTCAAGGTGTCTTGCATATATAACAATATAAGCAGAGGTAGAATGCAATCCAATGGTGTCAAGAGTTTCCTAGAAATCCTGAATGTGCCTAAAAATATAGAATCGCATGCTCAATGCAGTGCCACTAACACACACTCACACACATACCAGCATAGCATGTTTCAGCTGTGCCACCATTCCAGATCTAGATCTCAGAAAAATGTCTGATCTCAGACTGGATGTGAAGTAAAGAGCACAGATGCAGAGTGGACACGTTTCAACTTCTGCTAACTTTGATTGAAACTTTGGTGTATGCTTTAGGCAGTTAGCTAAAACACAGACATTGTTTGACCTGGTGAGATAAAGCCCTCATGTAACCCTGGTATTTGAATGGTTCAGTGTGACTGTGCTTCAAGCTACATTCCTAAAGCACAAAGTCACACTGAATCTGAACCCACCGCAACAGCAACAGAAGGTCAACAAATACAGCATGGTATAAGCATTTTCATGATATAAGCATTTAACCAACCAAAATTTTCAGTAAAATTATTGGGCAATCACATATGTGAAGCAATGACAGCTTCACTTAAGCATCTCAAACTACATATTTCACCCATAAAAACTAATAAAATACATTTCAGACACTTCGCCAAAGACGTGTCTAAGTATGACAGAAAATACCACATTTCATTGAAACTTCCAGCACCGCATTAAAGCTAAATTGCATTAAAAGAGAATCTGTAATATGTAAATGATAAGTGGATAAATGTTTTCCTGCCTGTTAATGTCGCAGTCACACTCTGGCAGATCTGAGTCCTGTCCAGGGCTTCCTGCCATGTTATCAGTGCCCATATCCAGCACCATTGGGCCTAATCTTCTTGATCAAGTGTCCCAGAAGAACGACAAACTTCCACCCTATCAAAATTCCCCTTCTCTTTCGTCTGAGCAACAAAGTGACCAGGCTTTCTCTAGTCCCCAGGTTAGTGTGTGGGGTGTCTGAGCATGTGTGTGTGTGTGTGTGTGTGTGAACTGTTCTCAAGTGCAGGCATGAGCAGCTGGGAGTGACAAATACTGCTGTGGCTAAAATAAGATGACAGTCATTAGCATGTGCTGATCAGAGGACTAGAATGTGTGTGTCGGTCATTATTCATTTAAACAAACACTGAAATTGTTTTATTTTTTTTAATTAAAATTAAAATAAAAAATATGAAGAGAAAAAATGAAGAAAGTGCTAAACAATAGCAAGATTTCTTTAATTTTAAAGAAAAAAACTTGTTTTGCAGCTTTTTAAAGTAGTCTATTATTGTTGATGATTTTTGTTAAATCAGTGTTCATACTCCACTGTCTTATTATTTACAGCATAGTTCTAACCTTTGTTGAAACCAATTACCAGTTCCAATTGAGTATTCAATATTAATTTTATTCATTTCAACTCATTTACTCACTTTACCCATTTAAAAGTAAACTAAACAAAAGGAAAATAAAGTTACAATGAAATTATCTTTGTGCAAGAGCAACATCAGTTGTTGCACAGGTTATATTAAAGGGGTCATATGATGTTGCTAAAAATAACATTATTTTGTGTATTTGGTGTAATGAAATGTGTTTTTTATAAAGAATATCTCTTTGGATTTGAGCCTTTAGTCTTTGCAACTTTACAGATCTTCTTTATGCACCAAGAGCTTGTAACACTTCAAAGAGAAAGGAAAAATTGAAATCGCATCATATGACCCCTTTAAGAAAAATGTAAATTGGGAAATACAAAATGACTAAAATAGAAATCCAAAATATTCTGGGAACAAATTTGTAAAGTGAGTTAAACTTCCTTTTAGGGATGTTTTTTTATTTGTAAAAATGCATTAAGTTTTCTGTCAGGGTTGGTTATAGTATTTATGACTAACTACATATAAAAACAATATAAGTTGGAATGCCATGCATTTAGAAAGGCAACTAAATGTGTGTAAGAGAAAGGGTGTGTCAGTGTGTCTTTATTTGAAATATGTTTGCTTGTGAACAGTGTGGATACTTTTCCTTGAGAAAAATCTCTGCAGTTAGCTCTTTAATTGAATTCAGATAAAAGCATGTCAATCTATTACACTTCGGGAAAACTCAAGACAGCAGCTGTCGCACAGCGCTAATGCACATGAGTGAGAGTGCGAGAGAGAGAATGACACTCTCACACACTGGCCACAGTGAAATCAACACCATATGTGAGAAGCTTTCAGTCCTGACTGCAGACAACTCGACTTTACCAGTCATATCCAGAGACACCATGGTGTCATGTTTAAGATGCTGGTGCAAAATATTTCCTTTCCACCCACGGTCCATTAGCACATGGAACATGCTCAGTTCACGCCCCAATTTCTATAGATGACACTCAGCAAAAGAACTGACTGATCTTTCAGAAATTTATTTTTTAATTTCTGAATTAAAACATTCTTAAAAAAAAAATTTTTTTTTTTACTTTTGTTCTATAAAATACATAAAAGGCACAACAACTGTAACTGTAAATGTAAAACAGTTGTACAACAATAGGTACAACGTCATGCAATATCATTTGAAAGACTCACCTAGCTTCTATAAGGTCAAGCAGATGCTGCCAGCGCTCATTGACTTTGCTGAGTTTGTATTGGATTTCTGCAGCTTTGCTTTCATGGCTGGCCTGACCCAATCTCTCCCCCATCTGTTCCAGCTGATGCTTGTTCTCCTTGGCCACTGAGATCTCTTCCTGATAGTCCTGATAACAAAGAGATTGCATGTTTTTTTAGCTGAATACAAGAATTTGGGTAGATTGTTTTTCACATATTCACTGAAATAAGTAATAAGAAAACATGTTTTAGAGATACGTTTTAGTGTTCAGTGGGATGATAATTGATTAATTTCTTGATTTCATTAGAAACAAATATGTTGTGATTGTGTGTTAATTTCACCTTCCTGAGTTTCTCAATCATCTCCTCAATGCTGATGTCGCCGTTCTGTGAGACCTTGCTCTCCATTTGTGTGAGCCACTCACACAGCTCTTTGTTCTTCTCATTGAACACGGCCCACTCATTCAGCCTCTCGCTCACCTGCTGCCTGCGCAGGGACAGCTACAGGGATGACAGACAATGATTAATTACAACATGGGTTCACTGAGTACAGAGTACGAATAAATGAAGGACGTCGCGGCCGATGAGAGAATGTGCAAAAAGTTACTTAAGTACTTTAGTACAGTAATACTTTAGTGTCATGCACCTTCCTTCTTTCTCATGGTCCTTTCTTTACTAAGAGACATCAGGGATTAAGAGGCACATTATCATTGCAATCCTTTATACTATGTTGTCCAGAGCAAATAAGGAGCCATCAAGAACTTTGATTCAACAACAGCATTAATTCTCTGTAAGTTTGTGAGCGAATGCAAAACTCAATCTTTATCTATTGAATTTAACAATTTTTTTAAGTTGCTCAAAATTCAAATCAGTGCATCCCTTTATATATTCAATATCTGACTTAATGAAAACTTGAAGTTTTTTTATCAACTGTAAAGTACTGTAAAGCCTCCACGTCTGAGCTTGTTCCCACTGCTTCTGTCACATGAAATGCCTGTGTTTATGGCAGACAGCTGTGCATATAATGTGTTATGGTGTAAAACAAATGCAAAGGGACAGACTGATGTGTATGCGTGTACCTGGTGACAAGTCTCCTCCCACTGTCTCTGGAGTAATATAAGTCTCTCCTGTAGGACTGTGAGGTTATCTGCACTGAGGCTGCTGGAGAGAGACTCCCTCAGAATACACAGGCCGGCTACATCATCAGCCCAGCCTTCAATACTGCTCTCCAATTCCTATCACACACAAACACATACATTCATAAACACATCAGAAATAAAATAATAAAATAAAATGTAAGATTTAAAAATAAAATACATACAATTATATACAATAAAATATAGTAAAATTAAGTTCAAACTGTAACTGTTGAAAATAAAATTTCAGGACAAAGTTTTTAAATTTAAAATAAATAAATAAACATACAAAACCCATGTAAAATGTAAAAATAAAATAATTAAAATTAAATGGAGATGATATAGTTTAAATTAAAGTTCAAATTGAATAATCTAAACTAGAGTTCAAAAGGTAAATATTGTAAAAAAAAAAAAAAAAGAAAGAAAAAAATGAAAATTAAAAAATTAAATAAAAGGAAAAGTAAAATAATTATAATTTTAAAAATACATTAATTTGTTTAAAAGTAAAATATATCCTGTCCTTAACCCTACCCCTACCAAGCCAAAATAAAATAAAATATTTACTAAGACTGCTGGTTACATTTATCTAAAACAGAAGAATATTGACTGCACATATTCTTCCCCAACACACATTAACAACCAAAAGTCCTTAATTGCATTTGTATTGATATTTGTTGATATTGATATCTCTGCTGGCATTCACAGCAAGTTACACTGTATAATCCTAATATAGAGATTGTATGTGGCTTACAGATAACAACGGTCGACAAGACATTAAGCACACAATAAACGCATAAGTGATCTCTGTATCGAGAAATAATTTGAATAGAAAAAAGCTGTCAATATTTTGCTGTTAAAAAAAGCTTTCTTTTTTTTTTGCTGCTGCGTAAGCACTTCTTATTAAAGCTCAGCGTCTCTGCTAACATGATTTTTTAGAATGATTAGCATGCCCCTCAACTTCCTCCCCTCAGGCAAAGTCAAAGAGACTCTTGCTGACAGTCCAGCTCTTACAGACCAGAGCAGGTCGATGTTACTTTCACACACCTTCTGCTATACTGCACACACCTATCTGCAACATCACGTGTGAAAAATCAACCCTCCTTTGCAGATAAAAAATTCAGCAGAGTGTCAGGGCATCACACACACACACACACACACACACACATTCTGCAAGAAGCATGCAAGGGTATTATTAATGCAATGGTTGACAGCAGCAGACTGCACAAACCAATCATTATCTGGACTATCGAGATACTGTTGCTTTATTACTGCAAATCTGGTCAGGAAATTGTGTTTAATACTTTAGCTCAAATAATAAGAGATACTCAGATGTTGCTGAAGCAGCACACATCTAAAAGGTCATAGGACACAAGATGAGTCAGATTTTTGTTTATGTACCTTGCAGCGAATCTGTTCTGTGTGCAGCTCCTCATGGTGGTCGGGTAAAGGCACAGAGAGCTTTTGCTTAAAGTCCCTCAGCCTCTCGTGTGATGCAGCAATTCCTTTTTCACACTGATCCCAGCTCTGCACACATAGCCAGAAAAAAAAAAGTGAATCATGAGAAAGCATGATAAAGAGATGTTTATGCCAGTATAATCTGCACAATATACATAATTATGTATCTTAGAAAAATGTACTTTAGCAATTTTAAAGCTTGAATGCAACATGTTTATTACAACACTTGAGGAAAAGTCAGAAAGATGTTCAGAGATCATCACATTTTTAATGAGGAACGCAATACAGAACGTCATATGAAACCAATTCTTTATTTAAACATGGGCAGAGCAAAGGGTCATGGTCCTGAGACACAAGAGAGACAGATAATCATGCACAGATAAAGCAGTGAGGTACCTTCTATCATGTAATCCTAGAAAACGGAGGGATGTGGAAGAGAGAGGAAGAGAGAGAGACAGAGGCCGAAGGAAAGAGGAGCCATTTTCCTTTTGCAATCCAAAATTGTTGTCTATGCCCCAGTGTGCTGCGTCAAAATGGAGCGGATGACTGCCTGTCTCTGCTGCCCTGTGTTGGACTCCCTCCCGCGTCCTGCCTCCTACAGTACTGAAGATATTTCTCTCGCCTTCAGCTCCCTCGCTGCCTCTTTCTCCCGTTCTCTCTCTTTCATCCCCCTCACATGCACTCACAAAACACATCACACACTCTCGTTATGCTAGCTCGCCTCTATTTGCTCTGTAAGGTCAGATGCAAAGTCCTTCACTGTCTCTCTTTTCTTTTAGGAAAAGAACTTTGAACGTGAGATCCATTTATAGGTTTGAGAATGTTCGGTTCGTATATATGTCATTTTTGTTTTATGTTTCTGTATTTCTGATATTTGTAGTGCAAAATAGCTTCCAAAGTAATGAACAATCCCTGATTTCACTAAAACAAAATAACCAAGAATATTTAAACAAAACAATCTGATCCTGAACATTTGATTATAGACGCACACCCATTTAAATCTATAAAAGATGTTGTACTATAAAAATCCTAAACTGTAACACATCGTACAAACAACCAGAAAACACTGCAACAAGTACATCTGCAACAATGAAACAGCACGTCATATATAGAAAGTGGGCTTCAAAAGTCTGAGACTACATAGAATTTTTTTTTTAAACTTAAAACAAAAGCCTGAAGATATTTTTTAGGATATAAAATCAATTTAAAATAAATTGTTTTAAAATAAATATATTTGAATATATAAAAAAAAAAAAAATCACAAAATTAGTGAAAGTGAAAGTGAAGTGACATGTGGCCAAGTATGGTGACCCATACTCGGAATCTGTGCTCTGCATTTAACCCATCCAAGTGCACACACACAGCAGTGAAACACACACACACCGTAAACACACACCAACAAAGTTGGGGGTTTGGTGCCTTGCTCAAGGGTCTCACCTCAGTCGTGGTATTGAGGGTGTTAGAGCGCTGTTATTCACTCCCCCCACTGACTGACAATTCCTGCCGGACATGACTCAAACCCACAACCTCCTGGTTACAAGTCCGACACTAACCATTAGGACACGACTGCCCCCTAATAGCAAAGAACCCAAATGAGTCCCAAGTTCAGTAGTGAACACACACACACACACACACACACAACCGTGCTGGTTATTCACTGGTTATTCCCTCCCCCTACGACAATTCCTGCCAGACTGCCCTTTACAATAGTACCATAAATAGGTGCTATTTATAGGTTGTTAATCAAATACAACAAAATTACAAATGACAAACTTCTAAAATTAATTTAAAAAATTCCTTTTTTTTACACAAGTTGTTGTAATAATATATAGTAACAAAAAATAAACTTCAATTAAATTAGTAAATATAATTGCAAAATAGAAGCATTTTTACAAGTGGTCTCAGAATTGGATCCTATTATACATAATCATACATGTGCAAAAACCAACCAACTTACAGGAAAACACATTCATCTAAAGGAAATGACCCAACAAATGTAAATAATCAACCAAAATTACTCAACAAAGATTTGCTGCCATCTGGAAATAATGAACTTTCTCCAAACAGCAAAAGTCATGTGCTTGTACTTTGTCAATGATACGAACTACTAAATCTAGCAAATCAGCAACCAGACAAACAGTAAGTACACCCATTTACTCTTAACTCACCCTTAGCAAAGAGAGCAGTTCTTTCTTCCTCTCGTCGAGACGGATGTTAATGGTCCTCCAGTGCTCCTGCACATCAGTCAGCTCAGTGTGAAGTGAGGCCTCCGTTCTGGCATCAGCCCACAGGAGGAGTTGCCTCCCGGCCTCCACCGTGAGGATGTAGCTGCCCTGTTGCCTCTGGAGCACACGCTCCTTCAGCTGGGTGGAGAGAAGGGGACATCCAGGGTACTTCAGGCTATATGCAGGAAGCCATTATTTCTACTTTAATGTAAATATGGCTATATCTTTACCTGTATGTGGTCTAGCATGCCACGGATCTGCTGTAGTGCTACTGTTGACACTTGTTGTTGCTCCTCTGGTTCCATTGACACTTCTTGCAGCCAATGACGCAGTTTCTCTATCAGCTCTGTGTACCGCTGCCACTGCCGAACCAAACTGTCAATAATCCCCCGTCTTTGCTGGGCCCGCCTCACCACACCTTGCCACTGGTTACTAAGCAGTGCCAGTTTCAAGCCAAATTCATCCCTTTTGGGCGAGAGGACAAAAAAAGAGAGTGTCACTACAAGTATGAATGAAAGAATAAGAATAAACAAGTAAACAAATGTTACCTGTCTTCCACTTGTCCCTGATTCAGGAGCTGATGTCCATCATTGATGATAGAGTATAGAATTTGTTGTCGACTAAACATCTCTGCTTGGAATAGCTATTCACCCACACACAAAAAAAGTAGAGTAGTTGCATAATGTAGGTAATTAAACTATGACCCAATGCATTTTATGCTGCATATTTTGATCATTTTTAAACTGAAAAAGCTTATTAATATAGCCATCTTATAAAGGTTTGAGTTTTGAAATAAAAACTGAATATTGACACTGGGGGACAAAATTGTCCTAATAAGAACAATAAAAAAAATGTTCTTGAGCAACAAATCAGCATATTAGAATGATTTCTGAAGGATCTGGACACTGAAGACTGGATTTATGATGCTGAAAATTCAGCTTTGCCATCACAGGAATAAAAAACAGAAAATAGTTATTTTAAATTGTAATAATGTTTCAAAATATTACAGTTTTACTGTATTTTTTATCAAATAAATGCAGCCTTGATGAGCATAAGAGACTTCTTTCAAAAACAAACAAAAAAAAAATCTTGTTGACCCCAAAATGTTTGAATGGTAATGTAAATGCGGCTTTTCATTTGATGTGAACAGGCCTTTAGTTGTATTTATTCTAAAAAAGTATTTTTTTCTATCAGTACCTCATGCTCTCTCTGCTGGTCTAGTAGGCTCTGGTAGTTTCCAGAAATCTCAGCGGCCAGTTTCTCTTCTGTTTGTGTAAGGAAGGTCATCCAAGCATCACACTTCTCCAAAAAGGTCTGTCTTTGCAATACCAGGGCTTGCAATTTACTGCACATACATAGAGATGCAGACAACTGAACATTACACACTTTTAGAGAAGAAATTGAAAATGTACCATAGATCCGCAGTAACCACACATACCTGAATCTCTCTATTGTGCGAGCAGAGTTAGACGACCAGCTCCTGTTTAGGTTCTGCAGACGCTTGATTTCATTATCATTGAGGGGAAGCTGATAACCCAACTCATTCAAACGTTCCAGATCAGGAGAAAGACTGCTCAGCTTTAACATTTGGGTCTACAGGCACACATACATATGAGAAAGTTCAAAAGTGTTTATACAACCCTATAATTTTACAGGAAAACTAATTTCACCTTAAGTTTTTCCATGTGTTCCTGCACAGATGAGACATCTGGAGAACCGACTGGGTCTGGTTCCTTCAGAACCTTCTCAGCTTCTTCTGACCAGTGGCTCAGAGAATGTAACTCCTTACTAAACCCCTCATAGTCCCTCATACCCACCTTGCGGAAAGGAAGGAAAAAAAACCACATTTACACTTGACAGGTTTTACAGTCTGGCATCCGTGAAAGTGACAAAATGATAGTCACACATGAAAGAGTGTCAAAACTATGAAAGGATAGTGTGAAAATTATTTTATTAAAAACACTATATTATTTCATTTAAAATATACACTACCATTTGAAGGTTTGGGGTCAGGAAGATGTATTTATTTATTTTTGAAGGAAATAAATACTTTTATTTAGCAAGGAAGCATTAAAGGGATAGTTCACCCAAAAATGAAAATTCTGTCATCATTTACTCACCCTCATGTCGTTCCAAACCTGTACGAGTTGCTTTCTTATGTTGAACACAAAAGAAGATATTTTGAAGATTGCTGGTAATCAAACGGTTGGTGGTTGCCATTGACTTCCATAGTAGGAAAAAAGAATACTATGGAAGTCAATGGCAACCACCAACTGTTTGATTACCAGCAGTCTTCAAAATATCTTCTTTTGTGTTCAACATAAGAAAGCAACTCGTACAGGTTTGGAACGACATGAGGGTGAGTAAATGATGACAGAATTTTCATTTTTGGGTGAACTATCCCTTTAAATTAATCACAAATAACAGTAAGGTTTAGCATAATGTTACAAAAGATATCTATTTTAAATAAATGTTGTTCTTTTGAAAATTCTATTCATCTAAGAATCCTTAAAAAAATTCTACTAAAATATTAAGCCCATAATAAAAATAAATGTTTCTTGAGCACTACATCAGCATACAGTATAACAATGATTTCTAAAGGATCATGTGACACTGAAGACTGGAGTAATGGCTAGTGACAATTCAGCTTTACAATCACAGGAATAAATTATATTTTAAAATACATTTAAATAGATAACTCTTATTTTAAATTGTAAAATTTTTTCACAATATTTCTGTTTTTACTGTATTTTTCAATCAAATCAAATAACTGCAGTCTTGGTGAGCATAAGGGATCCAAACATCAAATAATCTTACCCCAACTTTTAAAATGCAGTCTGTATGTGTGAAAACTGTATAAATGTTCTGTGTCTGTGTGCACAATGTAAAATCTGAATCATCTGAACCTCTAGCAGAGACTGCTGTCTTTGGAGGGTATGCCCAACAGTTGCTAATCGCTGAGTGAATGACAGGTGGTCTGTATGGAAGGTTGTCATGGCAGAGGGGTCCACTTGTTGCCTCAGCTGCTCTGAAAACTCCTCCAGCTGCTGCAGGACAGACTCTACGGATCCCTCAGTCACCATAAGGCCCTGCACAAATACCAGTTTTACAAAGAGGAATACTGTGGCCCTTGCTACAAGGCTTTCACAACTGCACACAGTTGTCAGAATTAGCAATTGCTTACATACTTTTGGGTCACTAACATAATCCAAGCACACAAACATTTAAGAGGCTTCCAAACCAATCATGCATTGATAAATCCATACCTTCACTTCCTGTTCTGTGACGTCCCTGTGGGTGGCGCTCTTGAGCAGCTGTTCCACCTGATCCTCTAGTTTCTGGATGTCAGTGCTGCTCTGAGCATGAAGTGCTTTGTAATGCTGCCACAGTTGCAGCAGGCTCTTACTCCTCCTCAGCTGATCTGAGATCTGCTCCAGCAGCGTGTTCCACCTGACAGCAGATCAGTAGAAGATCAATGATTTCTAAACACTTTGTACTGATCAGTGTCTTTATTAGTTACTAGAAGTTTCTGAAACTCACCTGAGATTTACATCACCCAGAGCTGTGTTGAGTGAATCGCTCACCGAGGGATGACAATCCCTCAGCAGCTGTTGCGTTATGGAGCCCAGTTTCCGTAAACTGCTCTCCTGTTTCTCCAACTCATCTTGTAAACTCTGAGACACACAAAAACCCGTGGTGATTTTAGGTTGTTTCTCGATATAATGCTAATAAAAGCTCAGTGTTTTGTGGCAGACTAGCACCTCAAGGTTCTCCACTTGAACCTGCACAGCTTCTGGGGAGCCAGTGAGAAGACGCAGATGAGAGATGGTGTAACGTCCCTCCATTAGGTAGCCCTGAATCTCCTCATATGCTTGTTTATACAGACTCCACTGCTCCAGCACTGACCGGAGACTGACCGTCTGCTGCCCAATCTGCAATAACACACAAATCTCATTTAGGACTGATAATCAGTGTTTTGGTGAAAATTATGAACAATATCGTAATGAATATTACAAAACTAGATGCTTTACCGAAATGCATTAGGTGAAACATACCATGTGATCCAGATTGGCCCAAGACTGGTTTAGACCTTTTAGAGTGTCCATAATAACAGTGCCTGCCTCGCCTTTCTTATCCTGAATTAATAAGCATCCTTTTTCTTCAGCCTTCTCCAGATCCTTCTCTTTCTCCTTTACCAACACTTCCATTTCCTAGCATACAGACAGTCAGATCAATATTTCAAAACAACAAATCACATAGAATATTTCTGGATTATCTATGTAATCTTTACTCATGAAATATACTGTGCATTATGTAGAGCCGAACAACTAGGGTGCAGTACCTACCTGACAATCTTTGAGTGCATTCTGGGCTGAGGAAATATCCTCAATCCTGTGCTTCTTTTTGAGTTTCTCTTCCTGTACACTAAACCAGGTCTTCAAGGTCTGAACCACGTTCTCGTACTCTAACCAGCTTTCCATCAGACCCTCTAAAACCTGAATCTGTGAAACACAAAAGACACCAGTTTGATATACGATAAAAATTAAAGGTAAATGACGCACAATGGGATCCAAAAGTAAGTCTCTACTTGTAGAAACACTTGTTTAGCATTACTTTATTTTTATTGCTTACTTTTTATTACTTTTATTATTTTTCATTACAAATTACATTATCATAACAATTGTAGTGAAAAGTAAAAAGTAGGTTTGCACAAAACCTGATATTCCATGTTTTCCAGCACAATGTGAGAATTTTCTACATTTATGTCTAACCTTCTCTGTAACGAGTCCCTGCAGTATCTGCCAGCGGCGGTTCATGGCACCAAGACGCTCAGCAAAGTCTGTTTTGTCACTCCGTTTCCCCTCTACATCCTGACTGCTGATTTGCAGAACTGACTGATTCACAAAGTCCACCGTCAGCTGCTTACAGGACAGGTCAATCCGAAAACCCTGTTGAGAGGAGTAAATAAAAAAAAAGAGAGATTTGGTGTCTTGAGTATGAAGTACAAAATGACTAATGATATGTTTTATTATTTCAAAAGTCTTGAAGAATTTTTTTGCTACCTTGTATTTTTGAAGGTACAGTTGCACAGCCTCTGATCCCACTGCCCCCATGATCTTCTGCTGGTCCTCTTGGATGATATTCTCCATGAGGGATATCCAGCTCATTAGCTCAGTTATCGCATGACGGGATGGCAGCTTCTCCATCTGCAGCTGTTGATCAGAACAGGAATGCTACGATTAGCATAGCCACATGAGCCTGTTCATTATCTGCATACCCTTCCTTAACTGAAATTAGGCTGTGCAATCAGTCCTAGTCTTCATACCTGGTGTAGTTTCTCCTGGACCACAGGGATACGAGTGAGAAGATCAGCCCATTGTGTGTCTACCTGGGCTAAGTTTGCCCTGAGAGCTGCTGTGTCCACTTTCTTCAACCGGAGAAGCTGATTCCCCTGGCTCTGAACTGAGGCACGCAAAGAAGACTTGGCGTCTACCTCTTTGGAGAACTCCTGCAAATATAGAGCCGATATAGAGTGTCTATGAGATCTCAAGTGAGGCCTAAGGCTATTTTAGCAGGATATTTAATGGGTGTTCTTACCAGGAAGGCATGAAGATGGTCTCTGACGGTCTCTAGCTCTTGAGGTACTGTAACAGACTGAGTGCTCCAGAACTCCAGGCGATCTAGTGCCGAACTCAGCCATTGGCTAAGCTCAGCTGACTCGCTCTGATACCTACAATAAAATATAAAGAGAACATGTGATGTCAATAAAAACATGCATACATGGACACAACCACACAGATGTGTTTCTTGTAAGTTAATTTCTTTCTTAAGGAAGCAGACACTGACAGAATCACACAGAGAAAGTGATCAGATCACAGACCTAATCCAGTGTTTGAGGGTGGAGTCCAGGCGGTGTAGCTCTTTATTGATCTTGGTGGTGGTGCTGAGCCAGTGGTCCCCCAGCTGAGTGAGCTGAGTCTCCAGCTCTGAGCAGGACACATGTAAAAGCAGCCTCTTTCCATCCTCCAACAACTTATACAACTGCTGCTGCCGCTCAGAGAGACTGGCCTTCAAACTCTACAGAGAGTGAGACAGTTTTAGATTGTAGATTTAAAATTTTACACATATCTACTGCAATTTGAGCTCAGTACGTTTTTTTAAAGAAATTAATACTTTTATTCAGCAAAGAGCCATTATACAGATCAAGTGACCGTAAACTAGAGACAAACGATTCCTATTTTAGAGTAAATAGTAAAATTAATAATTTTCAGACTTCTTTCAAAAACCTTACCAACCCCAATCCTAATATATCAAGCTATAATAAAGTTTAATTTTCCTTCCTTAAATTTAAATTCACATTATAATTATGTATCATGTTTGCTAATTCATATTAACTTTAAATTCCTGAATTGAGTCATTCAAAAGGCATTCTGAATTGTATTTCTAATGCTGCACAAACCATGCAATATAGATAAAGTATGTAATGTTTTTAATGTAAAATCATGGTTGGTGTTGTATGAATATTATGGTGTAACCGTGTCTGATCCAGTGTTCTGTGTGTGTGATGGAGCTGTACCTGATACAAAGCAATTCTATCACTCAATCTGTCCTCCGTCTCCTCCACCAGGCCTACACTGGGGATGTTGCTTTCCACTGCCTCCAGCTGTCTGTACAGGGCCTGATAGTCACCCACCAACCTGCTCCACCACTGATGCCACAAAACACAACAGTTATTCACTTCATATGCACTGTACCCTGAGATTATAATTTGCATCTTGAATCCAAATAAAGAAACACAAATCCACACACACCTCCAGGATGCCCTCCAGCTCCACTCCTCGTTTGTGAGCCTGTTTAAGTACAGCCTGGGCCTGAGCCACAGTCTCTTCCAAGCTCTGGACCTCCCGCTGCACCACCAACCCACTGACCTGCCTGAAGAAGGCCTGTGTCAGAACAACATGCGTCTCTAGCCCCTGGAAAAACTCCTGCAGGAAGAGACAAGAGAACATGAGTCCTTGCTCATCAAAATGGTACAAAACATGAATAAACAATCAGTCATTTCATAAAGTAGGTGTTATTGACGGAATGGACATTCACTTTCTTGAGAACATTTGACTGCATGAGACGAGAGTCTTCAATATTTTTGTTCTTTTTTCCTTAAACAGGAAAGACTATATATTTTATATGTGCAAACTACCATTCAAAGGTTTGGGGTGGGTAATGTTTTCTTTAATGTTTCTTATGCTCACCAAGTCTCCATTTATTTGATCAAACATATCGAATAGTAGATAGTAATATAGAATAGTTCTAATATAGAATTAGAATAGTAATATAGTAAAAATAGTAAAAATGTCTAGACACATATGTATTAAGCAGACCATAAGAACAAAACTTCTGCTGTACCTTGTGTTTATCTAGAAGAATCTGAACCTCAATCACTGATCCCACTTTCATCTTCTGATCAGCAGCCATTTTGTCCTGGGCGGTGTCCAGCAGATCTACCAGGTCTTGTAAAGCTCTCTCATACTGAGCCTTTAGAACCAAACTCTGGTTTAGCCCACTCCGCTTGGAGCCCACCATCTCCACCAGCTCTTCATAAGCATCCTGCACAGCAAAACACAAGGTCAATGGTAAGTCAAATGAAAGACATGAAATCAGCAACTGTAATTGATGTTACGAAATCAAACCACAGGGGAGAGATGTGTGTACCTGTAGTTTCAGCAGCTCTTGAGTGCAGAGCTGGTTGGGCTGCAGTGTCTCTCCTCTGCTCCTCATCTCAGAAACTTTCTGTTCAAATTCCCTCAAAGTGTCCTCCGCTTCAGCTAGAATCTGTTTACATTGAATATTCATATTCATAGTAAATTAACAGTTTTGCTTGGGGTCATGCATTTATATCGATGTCATTCTGAAAGTGTGTCTGACCTCCATCTGTTTAGAAGCGGGCCGATCCACAGCCGCGTTCATTTTCTGCAAAAGCTGGTACTTTGAGTCACTGAGTGCTGCAAGCAACAGCCTCAACTCAGCCTAAGGAATAGACAAAGAGGGAAATGCATATGTGAGAGAAAGAGCGAGAGAGAAAAAAACAATAAACTGACTAAAAAAAAACAAAGATACAAGCAACATATACCTGGAAAACAGTGAGTTCATGAAGCTTGTCTTTCATGGTGTCACATCTCTGTTCCAGCACTGTGTCCAGCAGCTTCAGTCTCCCCTCCAAACCATCTAACACTTCCTCAACCAAAACACTTTCTCCACTTTCTCCATCCCATAGCTGCTCTGTTCCTCCGAGCACGTCCCGACATTTACACACCTCCTCGTTGACATTCTTTACCTCCTTATTCAAACTCTGAAGAAAGCAGAAGAGAGTCAAAGAGTGTCAATGTTTCTTATAACAGAAATAGTTTAAGAATCCAGTAAAATGACTATGTCTGACCTCTAGGTGGCCCAGGTGAGTCTCTGAGTCATCAGATAGTAATACTGGGCCAGATACAAGCTCATTTTCAGCATTGTCCAGCCAGGAGGAAGCTGACGAAACCGCCTCATAGAGAGCTCTCTTCAGAGCATGAGCACGCTTACTGTCAGCACCACTTGTCTGTGGGAGGACATAAATAAATGACTATCTGCAAATAAATCCTTACTAGTTATAGTAATACAAAATGCTGGTGCAGTTTACCATCCTGTTCTTAAAGAATATGTAAATAAAAATATTCAATGGCAGTACCTGAGGCAAGTCCTCCAAATCTTGGCTGAAGCCTTCAAACAGACTTCGCGGAGACAGGATATCCTGACTCAGCTGCTCTCCTCTGAAAACTCCACAGGGGCTGGATACCGGCTGGTATAGCTAAGAGGTATATAATCAATATAATCGTGCTATTGCAAACTTCGAACTCTCAGGGATAATGTTTTTTTTAATAAAGACTGAAAGAGTTGTTGGAAGCTTAATTGTGACGTTTATAGCATACATTCTGCTTTTTTACTTCTAGAGATTGTATTTAGATTTCAAAATTCATGAAAGTTATATAATTTGTCAAGATGAACAAAATATATAAGAATCATAAAATTTTGTTGGTCACAGAGCCTATTTCCTGCAATAATCCAAAAGCCAACAGCAAAATCTTTTTGGGTTTTTGTCAAGGGAACCTTGGTGATGCTTACTTCAGGGTTTGCCTACAAAAAATGTAATCACTGCAGCCCTTTATTAGGGGAGGGAAGTGATCAGATATAACAGACCATCCTCAAACCTCTTAACATTGAAAAACAAAGCTAGGTTATAGTGTTGTAGTTGATTATGTACCGTGTTACATGGTGTCTGCTCCAGTGTGTTTAGTGACAACTGCAGTTTGTTGTTAACGTCTTTGCTCAGGTTCTCCCATCTGACTCTCATCTGATCATTAGTGCTCATGCTCTCAGGCCACTGACCAGCATCCCCTTCAGAAAGTTCTGCAGGAGACCTACATAATGAAAAAAGAAGCTCATTATGAGTCGGTGCTGTACACCATTGTCATTGCCTTTCATAAATGACAAACAGCTTGCAAGACAAAGATATAAACATGTAAATAATGTACAAGAGTGCGGTAACTACCTTTCTCCATTAGGTGTTGTTCGCTGTAAGAGAATCTCCTCTCCTCTAGATGCTACAGATTGCAGTAACTTCTTCTGTTCGCCAAGCTGCTCCTCTAATTCCTGCATTATATGTAAGAACTTATGCTGAAAAAAATCCAAGTAGCTTCTAGCTCATAGAATAACAGAATATTTTTTATCTAAATATTTTAAGATATAATATTTTAAGACTGTGTCAGTATCAGCATATATTATTCTAATTAAGCTGATTAACATCATGTTATTGCTCAATAGTAGATGTTTGATTGTCTACCCTCTGTCTTTGCACTGTGTCTTGATGCTGTTGGTTGCGTGTGGATCGCGACTGACTGAGCCAATCCATCATATTGGGGCTCTGAGAGAGAGACGAGTCTGATTCAATGTCCTCCTGCTCCTGAAGTGAGCCCTAATAAACCGATAGAAGAAATAGAAAGTTAAAGATATTAATGTTTAACAAAGTTGCTGTGGTAATGATTTTTTATGTAAAAAGTATTTAAAAATGGATTAAACCTATAAATGATAAAATTCTGCTCATTATTATTGAACAAAAATATTATATTAAGTATAAAATTCTGTTTGGTGAAAATAATTTATAGAAGGTGCCCTAAGAATGAACCTAGATACATGTACATAGACTTTCTTGGAAACACACACACACACACACACTAAGTTAAACATCTTTTCGGTAAGTAGAGGTTAAAGGTCAATCATGACTGACAATAGGAAATCGACCTAAATCAGCTTGCATCAGGCTTTTACATGTCACCAACATGTCTCATTCAAAAGAGCTGGGCAAAAATTCCAGACTTGCCCCAAAATTTGTAAAAGGTCTTTGTTTCAGATAGATGTTGTTGGAGAGCAATGGAACATCTTTCACAACAATGAACAGCGCTTGGCATTCTTCTGTCCTGCTGTTCACAAAGCAGCCATTGAGGCGAGGATGTGCTTTTTAGTGTTTTTAGTAACCTCCAATTGTTCTTATACTAAGTATTCAGACTTTGGCATTTTCTGTCATTCTAATAAATTATAGTTCTTGGGTGGCTCTTCCATCAAGGAATGCTACTTTGAGAAGTTAAAGTGGTGTCCCTCACCTGGATGTGGGTCTGTTTGTCTTGGAGGATGCGCTGTAGCTCCAGCAGGCTGGATTTGAGGCAGTGCAGTTTGAGGGAGAGCTGCTCAGCGTCACCCCGTGTGCCGGCCTTACCCTCCATCAGCAAACTCTCACTGTGCACTGACAGCTCGGACAGACACAGCACCTTCTGCTCGATCTCCAATAACATGTTCTAGACCAGGAACAAAAGATCAGAAGATTAAATTGCTTTGCTTAGATATGATTCAGCAGTGTGAATATTTTAGCTGCTATTAACAATAAATTAAACACTTTTAAATAACATTTAATTACTTTTAATGAACATAATCAGGATTTGGGCTTGGTTAACCTATTCTTTTCAAGTTGATTTCAGAAACATGTGAAACATCCTCTTTTGTCTTCTCGTCTTAAGGAACAGAGCTCTTTTAAGTGCTCTCATTATAAATACAAACAACAAAACCTTCATATGGGTTTACCATTAAGATAAAGAAAAAAAAAACTTTTAGAAAAAACTAAATTCAATGCAACTAAATGGATTTGTTTGCTTTCAGATAATTGGATACATGTAAAAACACAACAGAAGGTATTTGAAAAAATGCGTAAACAGGAGACTTGTGTATGCAGTGACTGATAATCTTCTTAAGCTGCTTAACCTAGTCTTTAGACATCTACTGTAGATCTTTACCATACTACATGCACACTAGTCCAGAGAAGTTAGCATACTACTAAGAAAGTAAACAATCAATAAATTTTTTAAAGTTTGTGGTGGGCCTGCAGAGTAGCTGGAACTGAATGCTGGTTAATAGTGGAGAGAGCCAGTGGCATTCAGTGAGGAATGAGCAAACATTAACAGCAGTAAGCTAAAGGTCAGGTCCACCCTAACTTCTCATAAAGAATCTAACTTTTAGGTTAAAGGTTAACTTGATCCCTACAGCCCTTTAATCAAAACACAAAAGACACACACGTGTGTGTATGCTTCTGTGTCTCCTTGAAAAATGCAGACATGCACTGTGGGACGTCCCATGACGGCAGGGAAGAAAAAGCCCCCTAATCCTAATGACCAATAGAATGGGACAAAACCCACACAGCTAATCAGATTTACTTGCGGCCCACTCTAGTGAATCCAGACATTATCAGCCAGCAGAATCCGATGAATTGACTGTTTATATGCCATTGAAAATCTATCTATAAATCTATCAATGAAGATTAAGGATTTTCAAAAACTATACAAGTGCTCTGAAATAATGAAATTGGTAATCTAAAATAAAATGAAATAAATCACTACAGTGCAGATTAACCAAATAAATCAGTATTTTATTAATTGTTTGTTTATTGATAAAGTTGTTTCTTTGTAATGGACATGATTGTATATTTTATACTGACATATTTCCCAGGCCTAGTCTCTTACCTGGCAGTCCATCAGCTGTTCCTCCATGTCCATGTCCCGTGGGTGTGGCTGGAGAGTGGAGCTCAGTGTGGCACGTGTGCTGAGCAGCCAGTTGTCAAGCTCCTCTGCCTCACTATGATAACGCTGTAGCGCTTGTTCCTGCCTCTGTTCTTCTAACTGCTCGCTTAATCGCTCCTGCAGGACAGAGAATTGCATAAAATCAGGCCTATATCAAGTACAATATGTTATATGGGTATATAATAAGTTGTTTCATGTTGAGTCTTCTTGAGCCTAATAAGGCCAGTGAAGACAAATCTCATAGTATTGCCACTGTTGCAAAAATAGTGTGATACCACAAGTTTGTTATGTGTTATCCTCTATTCTTTCTCTTTAATTATGGCTCCTGGGAATTAGTTTAGGCTTGTCTGTCATTTGGTTTATGATCTGCAATTAGTGGTTTTAAGTAGAGAGATGTCCTGACAGTTAAACTGAAAGACTAAAATAATTACTAGGACTAATTACTAATTTGAAATTCCCAACATCTGCTAAACAACAGTACATAAAATAATCAAAACAGCATGCCAAAATCTTATCAGCCGTCTCGATTTCTCTGCATGCTATTATTCCTGCTCACCTCCAGAAGTTGGCGCTTTCCGGAGGCCTTCATGTGGATGGTGGCCATGCGTTCTCCTAGCACAGTGAGGGTTGAGTGCAGGGCCAGCTGGTCTCCGGCATCTGCCTCCAAACTGTCCTCATCCAACTGCAGCTCTTGGAAGAAGCAGGCCTCCAATGCACTGATCTCATCCTGGAGCATCAGGATCTCATCCATCAAAGCCTGAGCAACAACCAGGAACCAGGAAACGGCTTTATTTTAATTCAGGTTTTATTGGAAAGTTGATTTGCTCTAGTTGCAAACAGTAAAGCTACATTAAAGGCTAAATGCCACAGAAAGGAAAATACTTTTAGGTAAGAGATTAGTTTTAGACACAGGAGAAGTTGGTAATCTAGAGGGTAACCCTGTCCCCTGGCTCGTATCGTTAGTCCAGCTGTAAGCTTGAGTTTTTATGTGATCTAGCATTAGTGCGGTCATCTTGCTTCATCTGATCCTTCGTCTCTCTCACCTGGTGGGCGGCCATCTGGCTCTCAAGACTCTTGCTTGGCTCCAAGCCTTCATTTAGTGCAGTCTCAATGGACTCCATCTTTGTGGAGACAGATTGCAGGGTCTCCTGATAGTGCTGCTGCCTCTCCAGAGCTTCATATAGGCTCTTCTGCTTCTCACTGATCTGTAAAGAAATATACTGTATGTTAACCAACATAAAAAGTGATTTGGATTTTGTAATGTGAGAAGCATCTATGGATATTTACCACATTCTTCAAAGTCTCCCATGAGCGCTGTAGGTCGTCCAGATTAGCTGAGGCAGCTGAATCCATGGAGGGGTCATAAAGCTCCTGTAGTGGAGCTCTGCTTAAAGGAGCTCGCCCTGAACCCTACAAAAGACGTCACATCATGAGAGTGTGTGCATGCACACATAAATAATAAACAAAATTGTGCTGGTCCTCTTAAAATACAACAAAACGGTAGTGATACTTATGTGGGTTTCTGCCTGAATGTTTCAGATGTTGCACTCGTGCCCAGTAACATGATTATACCAAATGGTTAACCATGTGTTTGCCAGATGCTTGAACACAAAGAATCTATGCTAATCAAAACATCTTTGTCACTCCCGCAGGCCATGTTCAAATCTGTGTCAACTACAGCTCATTACATGTGTATATGAACATTATAAAAGAAAAAAAAGTCACTTCAGAATGAAATCAGAGATAGTTTTCTATCACTCCTCAAGAAAGTCAGCAGAAGAATAGAGCTTCCCACACCTTTTGACAAATGAAATCATGAATTTATGAATGACAGTTATTCATGATTTAAAAATTACTTTTAAAAATTGTTTCATACAACAGGAACTAACACATTTTTTCAAATACACTCATTAGTGTACAAATGTCTCCAAAAGGTCCAAAATCATTAATTACACCTCTATTCAAGAGTTTGAGGTCAGCAAGATTTTTTCCCATTTCAAATAAATGCTTTTCGTTTTAACTTTATATTCACCAGAGAATCCTGAAAAAAATGTATCACTATTTGCACAAAAAATATTAAGCAGCACAACTGTTTTCAACATTGACAATAAGAAATGTTTCTTAAAAACCAAATCAGCATATTCAAATTATCTCTGAAGGATCATGTGACACTGAAGACTGGAGTAATGGCTGCAAAAAATTCAGTTTTTAAAAAATTGTAAAAATACTTCACAATATTACTGTTTTTGCGGCAACCCCTATCTGTAACAGTGATGTATATGCAGTATTATATAGAATAATATACACAATAAATATTTTTTAGAAATTTCCTTTAGAATTGATCAAATTTGAAGTGTGCAATTTCTGTGCCACTAGTGGAACAAAGCGAAAAAGGCAAAAAAGAGTAACTACTTAAATAATGCTCCTATCTACCATTGGTTGGACAAACTGATACTGTCATCCTGCCCTAAGATCATTTCTTAATTCAGTGCTGCTGTATTGGGCTGGTTGAAAAGCTCAAACAGAGAAATGTTTTGAAAACATTGAAGAGTCACAGTGTTTACACTTTTCAAGGAAATCAATCTACAGATGTCTTACTTAGAATTGTATCTGCATATTAAGATGAGGTAGGAGGGAGGGGGTCCAATTTTTCAGATATTTCCATGTTTACCATGATTGTGGGAACCCTCAGACTAACATTTGCATTCAAATCAAGAACAGAACAGTGGCTACTATATGAAAGTGATTGGTTAAGTTTAAATTGAGTTGGCAAGCGCTAGCAAGGTGTGGGTTAGAGCCACGGGGTACCTGAGAGGTGTCAGCGTTAGGCCTGGGGGAGGGCGATCTGCAGGCGGGGGGAGAGGAGACCTCGCTGTTGGTGCCCTCCTCACCAGACTCCTCTGTGACCGGGGAGAGGAGAGTATGACAACGGCCTGCCGTCATCTGACCATTCAAGGGCAAAAGAGACAGAGGAAGAAAGATGCATAAACATTGAAACAGGAGTAAAGCACCAAAAGAAGAAGAAAACCAGAGGAAGAATATTAGGGTGCTGGAAAAGTACACTACCGTTCAAGTTTGGGGCTGGTAATATTTCTTAAACATGGTTTTAAAAGGAGTCTCTCATACTCAGCAAGGCTGCAATTTATACAGTAAAAACAGTAATACTGTGAAAAATCATTGCAATTTAAAATGTAATGTATTTCTGTTATGGCAAAGCTGAATTTTCAGCAACCATTACTCCAGTCTGCTGTCACATTGTGTGCTTACCATTTTTTTTGTGGAAACCATGACACATTTTTCAGGAGTCTTTGATGAATGTTCAAAAGAACAGCATTTGAAACAGGAATCTTTTCTAAGATTATAAATGTCTTTACTGTCACTTTTTGATCAACTGAATGCACCCTTGCTAAATAAAATATTTCATTCCTTGACCCCAAACTTGCAGTAGTGCATATTTCTATTTGAATCTGACAGGAAGTCCTGATTCAAACAGAAAATCTAAATAAGACTCTGCAAAGCAGCACCACAGAATTACAGATAGACCACATTTGTTAAGAGTAGCCATGACTAAGGCCTTCACAGACCTCTCGTCATAATAAAGGAATGAACCCGGTCAGGAAACAGGGCAGAGGATACACACAGACTCACTGTAAAAATACAATAAGATGGCATACAATAATGAATTGTGCTTGCCTGCATAAACTAAAGTAATCTGAACCATGGAAGCGCTCCACCATTAAGCTAAATTTAGATCTAGATACAATGACTGCTGAACTACTGCAAAGCTACACCCCTTTCTCTGTAAGTCAATAAGAACTGAGCGACACAGCTGGAGCTGAACTGTTGGCGGTTAATGTGGAATCCGGCCCTGATCATGACTGATGCAACGAAGGGAAACCATACGGCCCAAATAAAGACAAACTAATGTTGACAAAGTCAAGGGCAACTAACACCCTCATCCTGTTTCCTCTTTCTGCAACAAACAACAGCAGGCACATACACAATGTAGAGGCACATACAACCCTGTGGGAGAAATAAGAGACCCATGGGATGCTGTCTGACAGTGAACGAAAAAAAGAGCACCCAGCGCACCCTGCCCAGCCCTAACATGTGTAAGTGTAAATCACTCACCATGACAACAGAGGGGTGTGCTGGTGAGTGTTTGAGCATCTCGTCCTCCTCATCCTCCAGCTCCTCTAACCCGTCAGAAAGTCCATCGACCTCGCTGACTGTCAGCAGCATGGTAGCATGTTTGGCTTTCACAGTCAACATCTTACACTTGGAGTTCAAGGCCGAGATCTGCTCCTGGTATCCTTTTATCTTCAGGGCCAGTTCCTGTCACAATCACACATTACATTATTATTCCACCGTGGTTGGTCCAAATAAATGCGTCCTTGATTAAGTCTCATAGATGAGAAGTGAAAAAGGAGTTAATGCAGAGAGTGGCACCGGCTAGCTGAGCTGAGAAATTCCCCCTCTCTGTCTGTTTGCAGTAGAAAAAACGGCACAGGCGAGCAATCGCTCAGTCAGAGGCATTTTGAGCTTGTAGCCAATCAGAGCGTTGTGGGAGAAGGCCGAAAAGCTAAGCCTTCGGGCAACAGCGAATGTGATTGGCACAGAGCTCGACCAACTGGAGAGAGTGGGAGGGGAGTAGAGAAAGGAAGAACACACCCTCCCCCAAACCGGCCAACTCACACTCATACACACACAAAGACCTCGAGAACAGGAAATGAGCTCAGTGTGAGGGGCTACCCCCCTGTTTACTCTTTTCCTTCCTTCCCCTCACTTCCTTGCTTTCCACCAATCCTGAAGCTGTTTTCCTGACAAACAAAGGAACTGGGCGCGAGCGTGAGACTGAGAGGGGAGGAAGAGGGCTCACATTACAGATTTTGTACGGCCCATGGAGTCCCCCTCCCGGCGTTCTCTCTCTTTAACTGTCATTCTTTTGCAAACACACAGACAGGCCAGTCTCTGGTAATGAGGTCATGTGGGAGAAAGCTGCAGCTGCAGCACTCGGCTCTGCAGAAGAAAATAACCCTGGGTGATAAAGCCACAGCTGCCACCCCAACTGAAGTAAGATCTACTAATAAAACACAAGGACATGAGATTCAGTACAGGTTTAGGTTTATTTCTGTGCATCGCATTATATGCTTTCATCAACTTACAGGTTTTAACATTTATTGTAGCTATATGGGCGCTTAGTTTTTCTTGTCGTTTAATACACTTGGCCAAAATCTCATGATATATACACGATGAAGCGCTATATGCACAGGATATTTAAAACGTAGCCTAAAAAAGTAGCCTATATTGGTTACAACTAGACGGCAAAAGCTATTCTCCGCTCTTCAAACACACAAAAAACATTAGCCTTTATAGACATATAAACCATAGACAAGAAAACGCTGTACTTATTCAAACATCAGTTATTTATTATTTACCCTTGCATTGCGAACAAGCCAAGATCTGTCTCCAGGCTGTGTGCGCTGCTTGGCGCTTCGGTCTGAATGGAGGCGGGGTGAAGTTACGAGGTTTCGCTGACAGTTTGAAGATCCATAGCGTTACAAAGTTTAGTGACAAGCTCTTTTGAATGCTTTTCATTGGTTAAATATTTGTAAAACCCTCAAACAGACATAAGGAAGACCAATAGCAGTGATTTAAAACAATAATAACCAAATATAATAGAGAGTTTGGATTTTCCACGGCACACCTGACTGGGCTAGGGTTTGGCGACTGCCATACGGAAACGCCGCCCCTGTTCAAGCGTTAAATGAATTGTGTTTTGATGAATTGTGCAGCCCTACTCGCCTTCATGTGTGTGAAAGTGTTTGTGTGTGCAAATGTAAAGAAACAGGGCAAAAGGGCGTGAGAGAAAGACAGAATTTGATGTCACACAAGACAAAACAGACTGAGGTCAAAGATCGAAGAACTACCTTTACACCCATTGAGAGCACGTTAGGAATTTATGGCCTGACTCATTCCAGCCGAATGTAGGTCAACTAGCAAAGCAATATGGTGAGTGATAGCTTAGACAACACGCCTGCAATGAATTGTGAGATTGACTGACTGATGCACGAAGCAGGAATGATCATAACATATACCACTGCTTGCTTATTTAAAGAAACAGTGTTTAAAATAGAAGATTTATGCCTTAAGTATCTATATTTGCAAAAATATAAAAGTATGAAAGAAGGATGTCCTTCCTCACCTCATGATGTTGTATCTGTGTCTGAAGCTCCTGTATGTTTCCTGTGGCAACAGGGCGGTCCTGAATAACACGGTGTGCTTCTTCAATAAGTCTCTGTAGGTTCTTGACTTCCTGTTCGTATTGCTCATACTGCACCATGGCCTCCTGGGGTAATGTGAAGAGAGATGCTAAATGAGCCATTAAAACCACAAGTGCTAAGCCCAGATGAATCCCATGACCGTGCTATATGAAACTATGCAGATAAACAGAAGGGGAATATTATTTAAACGTCTGTTGGATTTTATATTTTCCATTTATAATGTTAGTAGCTTAAGTTATCAGTACCTTTACAATGGGGTTAAAAGGACCACTAGTGAAAATGCTTTTATTTTGAATTTTTTTCTAACTTTTTTTTTTCTTTCATTTCAGCATAAAGGTGTAAGTGAAAGCTTGAATTAAAAAATACTTATCAATATCTTCATCTAAGAATATGTTGCAATCTGTGTGTGGATACCTGTAATATATTGCACTGTAGAATGGTATTGTGTTGGAGTTGGCTGCTCTCTTGCTGCAGACTCTGTGCAGTAACACATAGCGGTAAAGCTGCAATCACATCCTCTGGCAGCCGGAGGGCACTCTGACACATCTGCATAGCCTGTACCTGCTGCTTGAGACCCTCCATCTCTGACAACAGCAGCTGAGCAACAAATATTCAACATAAGTTTGATGGTATCAGTGATAAAAAAGTACATGTCATTTTCTTGTCAGCACACATAAAAATATTATTATTTGTATTATTTTTTCATTACTAATCAGTATTTTCGTCTTGAAAAATATTGAAACATTCTTAAAGCAATATACATTCAGCAAAACTAAGAATAGACTTGTTTTCAAAAAACATATCTTGAATTAAGATTTAACATTTTTCTTATATCGTTTCCTTTTTTATGACTAACCCATAAACTAATGTTTTATTTGTTACATTTATGCTTTAAACAATAAAACAAACTTCATACAATGAATATTTTCTTAATAATAAAGATCTTTAAATATTTTTACTGGCAAAAAGAATAACTGGAAAATATTACTGAAAGAAAACCCCAAATAATTAAGACAATTCTTTTTTCAGTGTATAATTGTACAGAAGGTATGATTGCATTTGTATCTGATAGTATAAGATAAATGAGATAAATCGGAGGAATGAAGAAATGTGTTAGTACAAGTTATTAAGAGTGATGGGTGTACCTGTCTTTGAGCCAGCTGTTCTCTGAGACTGAGACGTGCCAGATCAGGGGAGGCCAGAGTCTCCTGGATTCTCTCTATGGACTGATGGAGGCTCTTCACATCACTCTCCAGTCTCCCTAAGTCCTAAACAGAGAAAGACAAACAGGAAGATCATTATGTTCATCCCAAAGTCAATTTGGTTTTACAGAGACAAATATCTGTATATTTTATTAAATATTACATTGAGTATTTAGCAAGAATTACATGCTTTCATAGTGTGTAACTTCAAGCAGCATCAAACTTGATTGCAAAAATAAAAAACTAAATTCTTTAAAGGATTTAAAACACTCTTACAGGCTCCCATTCAACAGACAAATAGATAGCTCCACTATTAGCATTTTAACACTGAAAAATTCTACAATTCTACAAAAAACAATATATATATATATATATATACAGAGTTCTGGCATGAAACTCTAGATGGCACAGTCCGATATGTCTAACTCAATCTGACTTAATGACATCATTATCACATGGCACAGCTGATTGGTTCGCTCCTGTATCGGTAGCCAATGAGCTCGCTGCTCAACATTCAAATATATGACTAGTGCTTGCCGTAGCAGTTGCAGCTTGCTTCAGAAACCCTCCACTTTCCCCAGCTCCACCTGTATAGATCTGCTACGAGGTGATTCATGTATGCTATATGGGGGTTATTTCATGTATGTTATATTTGCAGCAGCAGTATTTCTTACATGCTCACAGCAGTGTGTTGTGGATGTATAGGCAGTAGCAAATCTCGGTACTTGCTCTGCCGCATAGCAGATCTATTCCACCAAGACCAATTACATTTAACATTGTCATGTACATTACCATGCCAATCCCTCAGAGAGTTGTCATGAAAAGGTTTCTTCACAAAAGGAGAAGAAAGGAAAATGATAAAGGAGCCTGTAAGAGTGGTGCTATACTAAACATGCTTGATATATCAGCATTAGGCAGTTTAACCACCTGGTTGATTAACAGAAGTGCTAGCTCCCCCTTGTGCCGCTTCGACATAGTTATCGTGATTTTGGCTTTGGCTATTTAAAAAAAAAATTTCAGTCCATAGCACCACTAATTCAACAGTCAGACTGCAGGTTAAATCATGTGGGGACCCAGAACCTGAGGAGTTACTGAGATCACAACCCTGCTAAATCACCACAGGGCTCCTGAACAAGACACTAAAGCCCTTTAACTTCAGAGTGATTTACTTCAGAGGACGTCTGCTAAATGACAAGACTTAAGCCCACAGAATACAAGTAGCTCAAGTGGGCCTAACATGATAAAAAGTGGTGCTTTAAACCAAATCAATGTAGTTCCCTTTCAGTCGGTCACTCTCGACGTCACGTCGGATGACCGACGAATTGGGATCTCGCTTAGAGGGACCAATCTACTTCGAGTGTAAACTAAACGAGCCAATGCACATTGGCAT
>NW_015549610.1:1505416-1536093 GCF_001515605.1 Sinocyclocheilus anshuiensis
TCAGCAGCAGCTGGATGCAATAATCGCATGCCAATGTGCATTGGCTCGTTTAGTTTACACTCGAAGTAGATTGGTCTCTCTAAGCGAGATCCCAATTCGTCGGTCATCCGACGTGACGTCTCCGTTCCCTCCTTCAGGGAACGAGGGTTACCATACGTAACCGAGACGTTCTCCAGCGAACAGTGAATAAAATACCCAGTACAGGCACAGGCACCATTTGGCAAAATTCAACAGTATGGTCCTAGTTTTGTAGCAGGTCAAGCAGCAAAGAAAGAGAACAAGGATGAAGAATCAAAAAAAAAAAAAAAACCTGACATGCTCAACTATATAGGTAATTGGTTTCATGGGACAACAGTTAATTATATACTATACTATTACTATAGATTATACAAACATATTTGACTGTAGAATTCCAGAGAAATATAATAAGTAAAATACATAAATCATCTTGCAAAAACTCTATACCATTACACACACAAAAAGCTGAAGAGTGAGTCGTATAATTACTCATTTAAACATTTGCTGAAACCTTTAACTTTTAAAATGAAAACTTATAAATCTGCTCTCTAATAAGAAAAAATGGAAGCACATAATTCAATTTCTTCATGGCACGATGCCATTATATAGTTATGGCATGCATTAAGCCAGACAATTTTTGAGGACTTATTCATGAGCTCAAATTTCATGCACATTACTGATTGCATGGTTTAAGATAAACCTATAAAACAATGTTAAGTTAAAGCAGTGTTGTAAACATACAGCAATCTAATGAACAGATATCAGTAATTTCTAGCAAAGAAGATACAGAACAATGAAGAATTACATTGCTAATCTAACTGGCCACTAGATGGCAATGTCTTTCTAAAGATACAGCAGACTTGAAGCTTGAACCAGACTGAGGCAGTGATGATGCAGTTTTTTTTTCTTTTAATTTGCTGAGATGATATAAGAATAAGATGGATTTGTAAAAAATCATCATAAAGGTGTTTATAAGACTGAAAATGAGACGCTGACCCTTTACCCATAATTCTATTCAGCATGACACATCACAGAAAAATATTAACTAGAGCCAAAAAGAACATGGGAACATGCATAGCCTTTTTATCATTTTATCATTATATTACTTTTATGTAGTGTGACATGCTGCTATGTATTACCTTGGCTGCATCTTGTAGCATCAGGAGTCTTGTTTTGGCTCTCTGCTGCAGCTCTTCAGCATGTCTGCTCAGTTCTGCCACCTGCTGGTGGAGAGCATCTGTCTGGACCACCTCCCCCAGCAGTCCCACCCTCTCCACCAGACCCTCAAACTCTCCTTGGAGATCTTGCCACTCTTGCAATAAGGCCTGATTCAGATATATCACAAAATAACATTACATTTCTACCCCAACAGGTACTGAAAATTCTGAAATATTGTGGTCTGATCTGGCTAAAGTTAGTGTCTCCACCTGATGGGTTCTGATCTGCTCTTGCATCTGAGAGGCTGGACTCCACATGATGTTGGCTGACACCACTGTCTCTGCTTTTTCTGTCCAGTTGAGAGCTAACGTCAGCATTTCATTAAATTCTTCAAAGTTCTTTTCTGCCTAAAACAGAGAAAAAGACCAATTTGTTGAATGCATTTTATTAAAAAAAAAAAAAAAGATCAAATTTGAAATGTCAACAAACAGAACTGCAAAAATAATAATTGCTTTCAACCAGGTTTCTCCAAATGCTGACCTTCTGAAGGCTTGTGGTCCTTCCCTCCGCCAGTCGGAGGGTCTGAACATGAAGCTCAGTCAGTTTACTCAGGCTGGAGCCCAGCTGTTTGGCTAGGAGAGGATTTTGCTCACCAAACTCCTGCACCACCACATCTAGCTCAGACAGAGCACGACCACACTCCATTAGCTCCTCAAATAGACTCTGGATTAATAGAGAAAGAAAAATAGAAAAAAAAAATGGCAGAGAAAAATATGTTTAAAGTTGTAAAAACGCAATGATGAAAGCGTTGTAAGAAATCAAATATTTTTGGCAATTGAAATAAGCTGAAATAAAATGCAATTTAAATATTAAATGAAACTTGCCTTGGAAAATAATTTAAATAAATAAGTTAAATATATATATTTAATTAAAAAAAAAATAATTTATAATTTTCTAAATAGAAAATTAAAAACTAATTTAAAATATTAATAATATTAATAATAATATCAGAACACTAAAATAACACTGCCTTGTTATGAATTCCACTCATCGTGATATATTTAGAAATTAGGCTGCGCAGAAGTCATTCTGAAGCACACTTCTGTCATCATTGACACTTTGCACTTCAGTAATCAGGGCAGAGTCTGTACCACAGCTTCCAAAGACTGCTGCATTCATACCTCTGTCTCCTCTTTAGCCTCCTCAACATCCACAGCCTTCTGCTTGAGTTTCAAAGAGATGAGTTTGACTTTCTTTGAGATATCCTGAAGTCTGGAGTTAAAGTCTTCTTTAATATCTCTGCTATGTTGGACCTCTCTTTCCCGTGCCTGCACCTGAGCAAAGGAGAAATTAATAGGGAAGTTATAAAGAGACATTAAATAAATTTTCAGCAGTCAAAATCAATATCAGTTACTGTTTTTCTTTTAAACCAAATTAGGCTGGTCTGTTTGGCTGCATTTACATTGCAATGCCTACTGCACAGATCTTACATTTTGACACAAATCAAATTTTTACATGTTTACATTAATCCCTCACGGTCTCACCATAATTCACTTGGTACCTGCATTCTTAACATTCCTAGTATGAATGAAGGTACCTGATCTTCTGCAGAACAAAGAGCCAGTGTAACCTCTGCCAGCTGGGTGCTGATCTCTGAAGGAAGGGTGGCATTGAGGTCCTGGTATTTCATCTGCTGACGATCTGCAATCTGCTCAAGGTTCTGTCGGTGAGACCGCATGCCTCCATGAGCCGTCTAGCAGAAACCACAAAGCAAAGTAAACTGGGTTGTAGGATGTTAGAATGCGAGTACTAGCTGGATCTCCTCCACTGTATAAGGTGGTTTGCACTACCTCCAGGTCAGTAAGCAGGTTATCCAGGTCTGCTGTGGGGCTCAGCAGCAGCCCCTGGGTGTCCTGAATCCAGCCTTTCAGCAGGCCCAACTCCCTCACCACTTCCTCTCTCTCCCGCAGCTCCACCTGCACCTGCTGTCTGCTAGCACACACCTGCTGCAACAGACTGAGGGAGAAAAGGGACACAAAAAATACATATTATGCAAATGATTGAAGATGTAAAAGCAAATGACAAAAATGAGAAAAGTAGGGATGCAAATGTTTCAAAAAATTACTGGAAATGGTTTCATGACATTTGGTTTGGTTAACTTTTCTTCAACATCTGCATTTTTCTGAAAAAGTTGTCTCTATAATTTTATAACAACAACATTTAGTGGATTTATTACCTGCTCTTGAGCAGTAGGACAGACAGAATGCCAGACAGAACAGAACAGAACAGAACAGAACAGAGACAGACAGATCGACAGATATTCATACTTGTCATATTTCTCCTGAATGCTCTGAATTTCCAGCAGACATGGATTGTCTTGGTTGTGTTTACTGTCTGTGGTGGATGCAGAGGCATGAGAATGGAGGAACAGGTTGAGCACATGGTGTCTGAGGAGGGTCAGGGCGCTGCTCTCTCTCTCCACCTCTCGACTGAAGGAATCGTGGTACTCCAGAAGGCTCTGTAGGGCTGCCATACTAGAGGCTTTTTCCACCATGTTGTCAGGAACACGACTGTGCAGGTCCTTACAGACAGCCCGCATTTTCTCCAGCTAATCACAGAGAGATGTGGAATGGGTTACTCCAACAGATTCTACTGCTGTTAATATGTGCTATAACATTGTCATGCTATAACATTTATTTTATTGTTAAAAAAACAATAAAAAACAAATAAATAAAATGTTTTTGTTGTTCTTTTTATCTATATTTAAATGTTCGGTTGCCATGTCAGTGATGTTACAAGTTTTGAACGTTCATTCAGATTCATGTCAAGTTTTAGATTCAATCAAAAGTGAGTCACTAAGAATTAATGCAGTGTAATTTACTCCTAATTTTTCCATTCACTGAATGAAATGAATGAATGAATACTGGTTTGGACATCAGTATCTGTGGTCACATAGCAGCTATCAGGACATCAAGGAACTCTTAATAATGAATTAATGATGAAACTGATGAAAAAAGCAAAACACTCCTCTCTCTGTGCTACATACAGCCTTGCAAGCAACTGACTCATTCTTACTAAGTGATGTCATATCCTCAGCTGAACAATGAAACAGGCTTAGGTCACAAAGAAACTACACAGAATTAGTGTGCACTGCCAAAAATAAACAAGAAACAGTTACTGCCAACATGCTACTGATATGACTTTCTCTTCAATAATCTTTTGTATATTAAAGTATTCATGTTCTATAATCGTATATATATAAAGAAGTACATATAGTGTGTTACACAGCATATCCCTCCATCAATGATGTCATGTCCTGTGATCACAGCAGAGATTTATGGGAGAAGTGGTGAGTTGGCAACTTCCATGTTGGGTTATTTTTGTATGGAATGTCATTGCCAAGCATTACATCATTCTCAGGCCATTGCCGGCAACTGATGCTCTTGTCTGAACACAGAACCACAGCCAAGATTTATTCAGCTCTACTCCAGGTTCTCACTGCTTACAGAATAACTGCTTTTATTGTTTTTCAAAAAAAAAATTTTGGTCTGTTTATTCACAAAAAGAAAATGCTATTCGGGCATCTAACAATAATTTTATGGCATTTTATCTGCTTATCAATCAAGTATTGATTTGAACTATTGTATTTGTTTGATTACATTCTCTGAAACGGAGAACAATATAAGAGAATCTTAGTGAAACGAGTCAGAGATATCTGTCGCTGGTAAGTTTCCCTACCTTCTCCCTGGTGCATCTCCAGTTACGTGCAGAGTCCTGGAGGGCTTTCACCTGAGCTCGAGCAACGCTGAGCAACCGAGTCCACCGATGGCTCAGTGAACAGACTGACCGAGAAGTAGCATCTTTTATGGCAGGCTGATCAAACTGTGCTGCTTTTTCTTTCAGGCCATTCAGTGCATCTTCAAGACCCTGAACTTGTGACTCAATATTCTGTAGAAAAAATGGAACCAATAGGAAATATTTAAAAAAGCTGCAATATATCAATGTATTAGGAATTCGAAGGAAAGAAATGCTTAGTCATAGACCTGGTATAAACAAAGCTTGTCTTCAGCTTCTTGTTCAGAGTTTGCTCTGGCAGTTGTGAACTCCATCATCCTTTTCTCAACTTCATTCATCTGCCTGATAACTTCATCTGTTTCATCTTGAAAGGATCTCCACTGATTTATGCTTCTAACAGAAAAATAAAGCAAGTGTGTGCAACAGTTGTAAAGAGAATATAGATATCAATGTCTGTAAATCATATTGTTAACATGAATAAGGCAGATACAAGTTTGGGTCTTGTGTACCTTATTTAAATCTATTTAAATGTCAAAATCTCATTAGCATTACCGTTGCAAGTTGTCTTGACGTTGTTTTAGCTGCTCAATGACCTCTGTTCCCTTGTGATAAGAATCCTCACAATGTTGCTGGATTTGCCTCATTACAGTAGGGCTGAAAAAGTCACCCATTTGAGGTACTAGACCTTGCATTTCTTGCATCGTACACTTGACAGTTTGTTCCTGGCTTGTTATATTTTTTAAGTCCTTGAGGCAGTCTGAAATTTTCTCCAGGTCTTCCTCTTGTGGAGCATGCTCAAGTAGAGCACCAGCGTCCTCAAACCACTGCTGGACGGATTGCAAAGAATGGTGGTATCTCTGGAGCAGAGACAGAAAAGTCTGCAAGGCCACCTGAGGATACACATTACAGTTTAAAGAAACATTAATCCCAATTTCAGTATTTCATTATTCAGTCAGAAAACATAAGCAGACTCTCAGGAATTCATAATATCTTACCTGTTTGGTGTTGACAGCTTGTTGAAGATCATCCTTCAGCTTTGGAATATCCATTAAAGTGGTTTCAAAGAGTTTTGGAAATGGCTTTTGGTTGTTTATGTACTTCTGTTTCTCTTCATTAGTCATATATTCTAATAATCTAAACCTAGATTTAATTTGTTTTTGAAGTGCTGACAATGACCTGACCTCCTCCTTCACAATTTCAATTTTTGCTTCTTCAAACATTAATGGATATCTTAATCGATCCCTAAGACTCTTGAGCCAGTCTATTGATACTTTAATATCAGTTTGAAAATCCTTATTTCCCCTAAAACCTCTCTCACATTCTTCTATGTGTGCATTCATCTTTTGCTTTAAAGTAAGAAGTTGTTCCTCCCTGAAGATAACCTGAGTCTTAAGGGTCTTTGAGTCAAAGTGCTGGTTGAGGTCATCATTTTGTGCTTTGAGACCCTCTGGATAGGAACTAACCTCTTCAAAACATTTTGATAGGTTGTGTAGAGTAGATAATCTCTCCATGGCATCTGCCTCCTCATCTCCTTTGGAGTCAAATTTGCCAAGCTGTTTCTTTAATCTAGTAATGCTATAGTCCATTTTCTCAATAACTGCTCGATGGTCATTTAATATTTTTAATGTTTTCCTTAATTCTTTCATCTTACACTCGATCTGCTGGTTAAGACTGCCGTGGAGATGAACTAGCTGATCAATGACTTCAGGAGCATATGGCTGACCCATGATAAGGAAATCCTGAGTTTTAACCCTAAGATCTTTCATTCCCTGAAAGAGATTTGCAAGAGCTTTCATGAGATCTTCATAATTGCTGTGCAATCTTTCTCCCTCTTCTACACTTTGGTTGACTGACTTAATCTCTAAACCATCACACTTCTCCTGAAGTTCCTTCAAATCTTTTCGTGTGGCATCGATGAGGGACTCAAACTCCCTGCGCTCCAAAAGCACTTGCTGGATCCTGTCGCGTTTCTCTCTGATCAACAACAGCATGTCATTATATTGTTGTGGAAGGCCATTAAGTTTCTCATCTAGGTAGCAGTGGTCGACCTCATTTAAGGTGGGAAGAATCTCCTGTCCTGCCCTTTGGACGATGAGCAAAAGGTTTTCATACTCTGAAGCATGATCAAGAAGCTGTTGGTATTCGGTTAACTGGTTCTGAAGCTCCTCATCATTCCCGCTCAGGTCAATAATTGGAAATGTAGCTACCTCTGCTTGTTTTAGCCACTCGCAGATCCTGTCAAGGTCCACTTTAAAGTACTTTCGAATGACTAGCGCTTTCTCCAGATGCTGCAGATGCTCCGTGCTCTTCTGCAAGGAAGCCTCGAAGGTAACTTGCAACTCCTCCAGCTTCTGAAGGGTCTCCTTCTTCTCCTCGTCGGTGGCATCCTTCACTAATTCTCGTCCTTGTACCCAAAGAGAAGTGAGCTCCACCTGATATGCTCTTAGGCTGCTGGTAAAATTCTTACAAGTTGACACCTGCTTGTGCAGTACATTTGGTAGGAGCGCGACATGATCATCTGCAAGAGCCCTCTGCTCTTGCTTCCTGATCCATTCAGCTGCTCTGTTGAGGGCTTGTAGGAACTGCGTTCGTTCTGTAAATACTTTGCTGAGGCTTTTACGATACTGAGCAGCCTTAGTTCCAAGCGATTCTACTTCTGCCTGTGCTTCCTGGACCAAAGTCTGCAGTTTCCTCCTTTCATTAAGACCTAGGCGAGAGGAAAGACTATTGGCATCTGTCAAGGCCTCTGCCAGAAGCTTCTGTTTGGCCTCCAATTCTGCACAAAAGCTCAAGTGATCAAACAGAAAGCTTTGGGCCAAATCTGGAGGGGGGCTGGTCTTGAGAACCTCAGACAGGGATGGCTGCTGCAACTCAGCCCACTCCTGAGCCTCCCGCAAATGGTCCTCGATTTGACTGAGTTCTTCCAGTGTTTGCGCTGAATCTTGTATTTTCTGCTGGACAAGCAATTCCACCTGGGTCCAACGTTGCTCCAGGTAACCCACCTGCTCCTTAACCAGGTCTCTGTCTTCTAAGCTCAGACGAGGCAGGATCCCATGCCTATTATTTCTCAGGTCATCGAGCACACATCTCTGGTCCTGCAGGTCTGTGGATAACTTCTTTAAGGCATCCAGACACTCAGCTGTACTCTCAATATCTCCCCTAGAAAAGATTTAGTGCTTTTGTGAACAAAGAGAAGAATGACTGACAATAATGTTTGAAGAACAACATATGGCAACTATCAAACATAAATATGTTTTGAAAGTTTATTTGAAAGGATACCTGGTTGTTGCATACCTGGCCAATTGATCCCATTTCTTGGACAGCTGGTCAAACAACTCCTCCACCATACAAATGCAGTCATGATAGTCCCCGCTCCTCTGTAGATCCTCCTCTTTCTGTTCCAGCAGCTGTGCAGCCTGTCTGCCCAGATCCAGCCAAGCACAGCGCAGCCGCCCAACTTCCATAAGCTCAGGGGACTCCTGACCAGCCGTTAGCCTATTGATGCTCTCTCTCAGCTGGGTCAGATCAACCTGCCTGGCTCGCATCTCCTGGATAAAGTCCTTTGTGGCATGAAATATGGGGTGTTATTAATAAATGCTGCCTGTCTTTATTTGATATCCTGCCAAATGGACAGCTCTGGATGACACCCTCTGTCACTGGCAGAGAGTGAGCTTTGAGGTAATTGGGGTTTTCATTCAATCTATTGTTGACAATTCTCAGCACATCCAGAGATGGTAATATGTGCTATTTTTCACACACAATGAAAGGGTCTGCCTGGACGCTGTTATTACAGGCACTGACAAATCAATTCACACATCCATAATTACACCCAGACGAGTAATCTGGGGAGCAATCTTTATTAATGAATGAAGCTTCCTGCCAGGAAATGTAAGAGAGGGCAAAGCTCACCAGAGCTTTCAGCTATACATAATAGACTGCATTTGATTAACTGATATACTGTACAGATAATGTACAAAACTTGTGCATAAGGTATTAATGTAATATAAAATTTACTGTAGTGTTTTTCAAAAATCTCATATAACCCATGGTTCATACAAATGGGTAATCATTTTAGCAGTCTTCAAATGGCTGTCATCTGGACACAAAGCTGTCGCTTACCTGAGCCTGGTCCAGCTGGTTCTGAGCAACCTTTGGCTCAAGCTCAGCTGGCCTCCTTAACATGCTCTGGAGGAGTTGTTCAGCCTCAAGAAGACGACACTCAAGGTTGGAACGCAAGTCTTTGATCTCTCTCCAGTTATCTGCTAGTTCTTGAGATTCCAGCATTCTCTCCTCGATCTGCATTGGGTGGAAAGCATCTCTAAATATTTTCCAACTAAATCTATGGGTTTTGTGATGAATTTTCATGTTTTAAAATTGAAAGTCTGCGTATGGGACAAACTTAAATCAATAAAATCTACACAAACATCTCTTGAAAAGTAGCAAAAAATACGAAAAAAATATGTATTTTCATATTTTAAAATTGAAAGTCTGGGTATGGGACAATCTTAAATAAATAAAAAGCTACACAAACATCTTTAGAAAAGTAGCAAAAAAGACATTGTAAAAATATTTACAGGTTTTATGTGAGGAAAAAAAATTATGTTAAATAAAAACCAAACCCTGGTACTGAAATGAGATGGGAGGAAAAACGCAAAGTTTCTCTGGGGAATGCAAAAGCACTAAAACAATTTTTCCTCCTATCACCCTTTAGGAGCTCCATATAAAAGTGCCTGTAGTTGAAGAAGCGATTAAAACTTGAAGTTAGAACATTTTAATGTATTCTTAAGATTCTATTAATCACTCACCTGAAGTTTGACCTGCTGTATCTCAGCAGCTGTCTCTCGTACTTTATCATCAGAAAGATCACAGGTGGAGCACACCAGCTGCAAATAGGTACTAGCCTGTTCCTGCAGAGTTCGTTCCTGCTTCATCTGATGGGATATATGAAACCCCCAGAGACCCCCCAGAAGAATTGATGAGTTTGACTTTCTTATACCAACTTCATTGTGCCACTTTTGTGTACATGCACAAAGCAACATAAAAAAGTATACCTGTGCTAGCGCCTCCTGTAGGCAGTGTGGTGCAAGTGCAGGAAGCTGTATCTCCTCCTGTACATTTGAAAGCCATGTCTGACACTGTTGCAACGTATCCCGCAGACTTACATGCTTCTGCAGTTCCCGATCCAGACTCTGATACACCTGCACAAACAGACGAATTTTTGCCTCAAGACTTAAAATAATGCTGCATGAAGTGGCCAAAAGTAATTGGCTAAAATTGAAACCATACCAATTACAGAAGCCATAACTGAGCCAATTCAAAATGTAACATTTAAATTATGCACCTCAAAGGGTATTTTAAGTAATCCTTAACTGTATAAAACAGGAACAGCATGACCCTGACATATCTGAGGAGCAAAACAGAAAATGACATGAGTGGGGCATACGGTTACCCATGCTAAATCGGGTCAACATAAAGCAAAGCCCATTTGACAGCCAGGTGTTGAATGCTCTGGCATCCCTATTCCCGTGAGCAGAAAAGCTGACACTGATTGACATTCTTAATTCACGAGCCCTCGCGGGGGGCAGGCAACGACAGGCTTGCTTTGGCAGACGGCAGGAGTTGGCAGAGCACATGCAGACTGAGGAACTCATTGACCAGACTGCCAGGTGGCGGGATTTACCGGATGGCATTATTCTGGCAAGGTTGGCACAAGATGTTGGTACGGGGTATAAACTAGCAAACCAGAAGGGAGGGGTTTTATCAATGTCTCGGCTTGTTTTGACGGAACTGGACTTGATGGGCAAAATAAAACTGGCACGGGGAAGAGGGCGAGGTATTAATAGACTGGGTGGTTTGCTCAGAGAGTGACTGAGCAGGCAATGTGTCAGATGGCAGAGAGTAGTTGCCATATTAGGGGTGCGTGTGATTAGGGTTCTTAGAGGAAAGCAGGTGGCAGCTTTTGGTAGGATACTGCAAGAGCTGGAGTAGGGGGGAAATGGTGATTTGCAAAGGGGGGTATATGTGCTCACTTTCATTGCCTTGGGCTTTAATGATACGCTTTCATGGAGAAATGATTTCTTAGTGCCTCCTGATGGGTCTCCTTGTAATGACACTGGCACGCAGAAGTCAAAATGTCAAGTACATTTCATTGCCAGACATCCCCAGTTTACTGAATGCGTAGTAAGTGTTGTTTAATCTGATTTAAAAGACAAATACATTGAAAGGAGAATTTTGTCAGCACTTTAATGGACCTGTGCAACTAGGAAGCCAAGCAGGGTGGATTAAAATAATCAGGAGGTTCTGGAAGACTGGCAGAAAGTTGGCACATGCTTGAGCTTGCTGCTGGAACAAAGCTTTGATGTGAGCAGAGGGACAATAAACAATGACACCAGCACAATGACTGGAAATCATACAATTAATGAGCACTAAAATTTAAAAATTGCAATATAGGAGAATTTACTGGAAACAACTGATAATAAATACATTAACAAAAATACGTTTATTATTAATTGTTTATTCAATTATAATATAATATAAATAAAACTGCACTAAACCTCTCTTGTCATTTTCAACCAAGCCAGAGGCATTTTTTAAAATTTCATGAGTTGTTAAATGTCCATGACCTCCGCCCCCATGTGGTTGATAGGACATAATTGGCTGCTTTTAAACAGCTAGTTGATGTTTGCAGATATTTTTACAGGCCAATAATGGATACACCATTGTTACCATCGTTAAAAATCACATAACCACACTCCTGCCTATATTAACTGTGAGTCTTTATATACTGTTGTAGGTCTATATGCACAGTAAACATCGGCACAATGCTAGTCTTGTGCTTGTGTGCTGGCAAGTAAACTCACACGCTGGGCAGTGCTGCAGATGGCAGAGTAGCTGTCTCTTGCTCCCTGCTGGTGGTTCTGAATTTGCTGGCGAAGCCGAGCCTGGAGGCGCTCGCTGCAGCCGGACAACAGCTCCTCTCCCTTTTCCTTAAGTGTAGCCAAACGCTCTTCAAAACCCGCTATCTCTTCCATAATAGCCTGAGATTAGACAATATGTGCAAACATAAATTTAAACAAAAGGTTCTCCTAGTAATAGCTTTATATTTTTGTGAATACCAATATTAACTGAAACTGTAATGACAACATTTTTTTAATTGGGTAAACAAAATGCAGATGTGTGTTTGGTTATTTATAGGGTTCTGCTCTTCTGTGAAGCTTTGTGATTTGTCACCTTATGTCTGGCTAGCTGCTGAGTGGCAGCTTCCAGGCCACCGCCTGATGACGGGTCAGGAGTCACCATCCTGCTGGACATCTGCAACAGCCAACGCTCAATTTCCTGTAGATCTTTGTGGTATGCTTCCTGTTTCTTCACCTGAGCTTCCAATCTGTGAACGTGGGTCTGAGGAAATATATATTTAAATTACAGAAATGATCAAGACATTTGCAAGCACTCACACTGAAGCACATATATAAACACACAGCTGGAAACTCTCATGCTATAAAGAGCTTCTGACAGCTGCAAGCATGAGATGAATTATTTGAAAGTGAGTATTCATGGCACTGATTGCAGGGTTAATGGATGCCATCTTGGAGGAAATAGCAAATAAAGCCTTCAAATTAATATTCAAAAGCTTAAAAGGGTAATAATCTACACATTCATTGCTATTTGTTTCTCCCCACTCTTTATAATTAGCAATTTAGTTTTAAATGATTCTATATGTATATGACTGTTACCCTTACAAATTGCTAAAGCAAGCATTGATATGTAAATGTTGGAGGTCATACATTAATGTTCTGATATCACAGCATGTTCTGAATTACCCATTTTGCTGCTTAGTGTCTATAACATGCTGGGTGGACTGAGCAGTGAGCTTTATGTGCATTATGTACATTAGCATATGTAACTATTTCACAACAGCAAATGTTTTCTATGTTATGTTGCATTTAAATGATTGTTTTTGTAGTCTTTGTGAGCTCACCCTTGCTGAGCCACATAGCTCCTGGTAGTCCGCCTGTAGTCTGGTCATGTTGTCTGTGATGGAAGGGGAGTGGAGGAGGGTCAGCAGAGTTTCTCCTTTCTCTAGCACAAAGCTCACAGCAGAATCACGAGATAGCAACGTCTGCTCTACAGCCTGGACACAACAGAACAATGTATACAGATAAAAAGACATGCATGGATTATTCAGCAAGGACACATTAAACTGATCAAAAGTTAACACTTTTGCATTGTTAAAAAGATTTCAAATTCTAATAAATGCTGTTCTTCTAAAATTCTAAACCTAAACTTAACAGCTACCTTACTAACTATTAATAAGTAGCAAATTAAGAGTTTATTGAGGCAAAAGTCATAGTTAATGGTTTGTTAATGGCGAAAATTGTGACCGAAATGTCACTTGAGCACCAAATTAGCATATTAGAATTATTTCTGAAGGATCATTAAGAATCAGGCAGCTGAAAATTCTAATTTGCCATCACAGGCATAAATTACATTTTAAAGTATATTATTATAATAGTAAACAGTTATTTACATTTTTTATATTTCAAAATATTACTGTTTTCTAAATTTTGCAGCCTTCATGAGCAAAAGTGACTTAATATAAAACTGATTTATATATATGTATATTACATATATTTTATATTTTTAAATAATATACACATCTCAATGCTTGCAGAAGATCATTGACAATCCTACTGATTTTAAAAGTGATAAGGGGGACTACCACTTTTGTTGACAGAGCTAGTCACAAGTACAGATTTCATATCAGTTAAAGACTGTAAAACAAATCACCTACCTTGTACTTGTTCAGCTGGGCTTTTCTCTGGTAAAGTTCTGCTTTTGGTTCAACAGTGGAACAGAGAAGGGCTCGAGTCTCCCTAAGCCACTGCATTTGGCTCTTGTAGCGCTCTTGGAAATCTTTATAGAGCACAATGCTTCTTTCCAGGGTTGCATGCTCTTCCCGTAGCCCCAGAATAAGCTCTTCGAGCTGTGATCGGCCTGTTTGCACTTCCCTCTCTAGCTTGGATGCTCCAGGGTCATCCAAAAAGGAAACGGCCTGCTCTGCACTCTCTCGAAGTGTTTTAAGCAGGCTGTGACCTTGATCCATGTCCCCCTGTAGAGACTGCCGGGTGAGAGAGTCTTTTAAACAACGAACGAAAGGGTACAAAGAGAACAACAATAACAAACAAACAAAAATCAATAATTTAACGAGCCACAGGAAAGATATTTATGCCTTCCCCAGTGTGCAACCAAGACGAGTATAGAATTTCCTGTTTCTGACAGCTTCTGATCCCCTCAATTCACGTGGAGCTTCAGGTTTTGAGAGCGCTCCTCTGAAGTGGACTTTTCTGATGGGTACTTTGAAGCCTGCCGGGCTCCTGACACCTGTGTGCGGAGACCCAGTGAGGCCCCGGTTAGAGATATGAGAGGAAGACCCAATTACCCAGGACTTAAATGGGGCTGCTGCAGCGGGGTTTCCCCAGCAACGACCGCACTCGGCCCCTCCTACTCCTTTACCTTTAAGCGGGAAGCTTCTCTATATGATATCAGCCTCTTGTCTCTACAAAGAGCAGTACAGCTGGATCTGGAGCTACTGCTAGTACTGACAGAGAAAGCAGCCCCAGTGTTTTAATGACCATCTCCACACACAAATAAGGAAATGAGAAGTTAGTGATGCGAAGAGGTGTAGGATCCAAGGATAATTGGGTAAAGAAATATTATCTGGCGATAGAAATGTACACTTAATTGGCTGTTTATTATTCACAAATACATGCATCTATACCGTTGACATTACCGTTTAATGGAGTGGGTGTACATAAAACACAGATAGCCTCTATATGACTTTGCTATTAGCATCTGTGTGGCGCTATTGATCTTGACGAGGATTATATGCACCAAATAAGTAGTATATGCATATGTGTGTAAAGAAAGAGTGTTATGTGATGTTGAAGCTGCAAGGGCATTGCATCAATAACACAGTCTCTGCCAGCAGGTTCCACAGACAGGCCGTTCCTTCATCTCTGCTATCACAGTGGGGGAGTGTGTGAAGTGGCTGTGTGCGCGTGTGCACATAGGGTGCGATCGTGCTAAAGGTTTCTTTTGCTTTGTGTAGTAGACATATTGATCATATCCTTAAGAAGACAAAGAGACTCGTACATGTGCACACACAGAGACACACTGGCTCTTACGATCTCAAATATGAACGCAAAACTGTGCCAGGCCCACTGAGAGTCCTAGTCTGTGGTGTGTGTGTGTAATTTTATCAGGCCAAATCAATAGCAGTTAAACCACAGGATAAAAAGGGGTGACAGTTTTATCTGTTCATCTGATCCTTCAACTCTAAAAGGAAAAAATAAAACCCTATAGAAGCGTTTATTTGAAAAATTAAAAAGTTTTGTTCTTTTAATCTTAATTATTTTCATGATTTCATAGATATATATATATATTAGTGCTGTCAAATGTCCAAAATAAAAGTTTTTGTTTGCATAATATGTGTGTGTTCTGTGTATATTTATTATGTATATATACACACACATACAGTATATATTTTGAAAATATTTGTAATAATAAATAAAATGTATTTACATGTCTATATTTATATTCAAAATTTATATTATAAATAAATATATTTAATATATAAACATTTTTCTGAAATATATACATGCATGTGTGTGTATTTATATATATTTAATATACACAGTACATATACATACATTATGTAAACAAAAACTTTTATTTTAGATGCGATTAATCATTTGACAGCACTAATATATATATATATATATATATACATACAATTTTTTTTCTCTTTTGTATGTACAATTTACATGGACATGCTATGTACAGTAACATTAGTGTTTTCACTAGGCCATACCTCTAGTCTCTTCATCTTCTTTTCCATTGTAATGCGATCGAGAGCCTCTGTCCTTTCGGTAACGATTTTAAAATTCTTCCTCGCAGTGCTCAACCAATCAGAGAAGGTCCTGAGAGCATTTTGAGCCTCTGTGATGTTCTGCATCTCTTTCTGGAGCTGTTTGAGTGTATCCTGAATGACGGAAGAATAAATCAAAAGGCTCATTGTCAAGATCGCTCGGAATTCTGTCTCATCAGCATGAAGTGTTTTGATTGATCCAGTGCCGCACACTCGCTAGCATTCACCACTGGGGGCTTGAGGCTAAGCTATTTTGCCGCATTCTTCACTTGACATGCAGATCCCTCATGCACGTGGCACCAATTAACGCTTTTGCGCTGTGCCGCGCGCACACCTATCTGCAGAGACGTAATAGCTCTTGACTGCAGTGCATGTGGCGGCCTGTTGTTTCTCACAGAATAATTACACACTCTATTCTGTGTCGCAGCCAGGGTGTGTGTGCATGTTAGAGAGAAGTAGGCAGGAAGGAGAGGTGTTACAGCAAGTGTTAAAAACAATTCTGCTGCTGCTACTGATTGATGGGCAAGATTGAATCCTATATTGTTTAATTACAAGCTAAGGTCTCAATGTGGGCGAGACATTGATTTTTCTAGTGTGTAGGGTTTTTTTGTCATCACAGAGGGTCACAGGAGGTGGTTTACCAGGTTGGATAGCTTCCAATGTTTAGATGGCTGAGAAATTAGACTCATTGGTGTGCTTTGGCAGCAAAGTGAGAGGTGAGTCAATGACACCAGGTTCTATTAAAAGATACGTCATTGTAGAAAAAGAATATCAAGTAGAAATTCAAATTTAATTGAACTTTAATTGAGCAAATTTAAAAACAGACAACACTTTAATAATAATGATAAATAATAATAACTGCAATAATTTTTCCAGATAAAAATAAAACAACAGGTTTATTGCATTTCTGTACTTAAGAAACATATTACAGGTGGCTAATATGTATTATAAGGGAAGAAAAGGGGTGAAAATATAGTTTAAAAATGCCAATGCAAAGAAAAATACTAGAAACTGTGTTTTTTATCATTATTATTTATATATTTTTATATTTAGTATTTAGTAATATTTTGAATTAGCTATTTTCAATTTTAATTTTAAGTCTTAGTCATTTTGTTATATGTATTTTTATTATTAGATTGTATTTTTATTAGCTTGGTTTTTATTTATTACTGTATATTTCTATTTAGTTTTCATTTATTTTATATTTGAGTAAATCAGAGGAATAATTAGTGGGATATTGTTCAATCCATGGAAAATAAGGCGCCCAGATTGTAAAACCATAGCGTCTGTTGTATTTTTCACACTGCGAGAGCAGAATTAAAAGAAAATCCAAGAACCTGCAATATGAATATGAATGTCATGTGTCTCTATAATCAACAGGACAATTCAAACACCAACAGATAAAAATAGTGATGGAAAATGATTATATTTATAAAATGATTACTTTATGCACATTATTTGTGAAAAAGTAGTAAAAGGACACAGGCAACTTATTGAATGATGCTGCATACTTTCCTGTAATAATCAAGTACATCAAAATTGCAAATGTACAAGGCTGACTTGCCTGTATCTGTAGAAGCAAGGCATGGTAGCGGGCAGTGAGCTGGGTAACCCTGGTACTGATCCGACCACTGACATGAGCATCCTCAACGACTTGCTGTGCAAGAGTACTAAGGCCTTCCACCTCGGCCTGACGTTGAGCAGCCTCAATCTGCCACCTCTGAAATAAGGGAATGACGGGAAAAGGTCAACACATATCTACATGAAACCAGAGTACTATAAATCTGAAACCATCAGGCAGAAGTATAATGCATCATACCTTAAGGTGTTGAAGCTGGGCCTCCTTTGCAGTGACATCAGAGCGACGGTGGCTTCTCACCTTAACTTTGAGCTCTATGCCAACCAGCCACTGGTCTAAGCTTTGGAATAAACATTCTAGTTGCTGAACCCTTGCGAGGGCCTGCTCTACCTGGACTTTGGTCTCGCCGAGTCGGTCTTGGTACCCCTGCCATTCTGTCTGTGCTGTTTCCAGAGCCCGATCCTCAATTTGAGGAGCACCCCATGGAATGACTCTTTCTCGACTGGCAAGAACTGAGCTGAGCAAGTTATGTCCCTTAGGGCAATGAGACTGGAGCATCTGGAGATGTTATTAGACAGAAAGAGTAAAAAGTAAAGATTAGGTAGTGCAGAATATTTCTTTCCTATAATATTAAAGCTGTAAAAAAAAATCACGTTATATTAACCTGCAGTTCTTTTAACGTGTTCTCCAGAGCATTTACATCTTCATCCAGGGGTGAGAGGAGGGCCAAACTGTTCTGCTCTTGCTCCAGCCAGTCTTCAAACATGTGCAGCCCACGCTGGTACTCTTGATGGAGCAGAACCAATTCTTCTGCCTTACTGACAGCAGCCTGAAACACCAGCAGAGTATATTATTTCAAATTTATTCCACAATAAGTGGAAACGGAGTAAAAACAGAGCATAACACTTTTTTAGCTGCTTGGTTCCAGAAGTATTTTCCCCATTCTTTTTCTCCATAGAGATAAAAAACTTTAATAAAGAGTTTTGAGCCACAAACCAACACATCAACTAGATCCATAGATATATATAGCTCATGTGCAATCCTGGGAGGTCACTGCTTAGCTCTTTGGCCGCAAATTCTGTTTCCATGGTAACAGAAACTTCTCTGATTGCTGAATGATCTTTTCAGTGTAATATTTGGTGTAGCTCTTCACTGGAAATTTGGTTATTACATTTTTTATATTTTTTTTTTTTAATGAAGTGTAAATCATACTGATTTATGGCTTCTATAAAAACATCATTGCTCAGCAACTTCAAAGTTCATTGTAGTTCTGTCTTGAAATATTTATGTTATTGTTAAAAATCAATTTCCAGTCGGCAGGACTCTACTGTTGCACTCTATAACCACTGGTTGGTTTCATCATATTAGTTTGTGCTGAATAATTCTTCTTGACCACTCAAAACAAATGTAAGCACTGGTCTGCTGCCTACAGTTCGACATCCTTGGCTTACCTTGGCTTTATCTTTAATGGCTGTATATCTCTCACTGAGTTTCTGGATCTCCTGTTGGGTGGCTGTATGTTCAGTCATGTTGGAACCCTTGGTCGCAATGGTCTCTAAAGGGCTAGAGTGGCTAAGAACTTCCTCATAGAGGAGCTGTACAGAGCATAGCAATTAAAGTAATTAATACTTTGAGATTTCAATTTCTAACAGAACTGTAAGAATATACAACTGTTATCTAAATAACAAATCCAGTATAAAATTATGATATTCAAATCTTATTATATATGCTTGCGCAAGTATGCATATGAAAAGTATTAATTACTTTGGCACGGCCTAGATTGGCTGTCTTGTCCCTCATTTCTGCGTAGTGTTTGTCGGAGTTTCCGAGGCTCTCTTCTACTCGCTCCATCCAGCACTCAAACTGACTGACATCTTCCTGGTAACTGGTCCAGTGTGACAAGGCACCTTCCAGCTGGCTGTAAATGCAACACATAAACGAGACATCTACTACTTCCACACAGACACTTGATGAACACGTATCTGAGGAAATGCTCAGACAAAAGCACTGAAGAAGAGATAAATAAACACAGAGTAATAGACCGAGGATTTTCTGACCTTTTGCACTGTATGGATGTTGACAAGAGTGATTCCCAGGAGTCTTTGAGGTCCTGGATCTGCTTGCGAACCACTGGTACACCCTCAGCCGAGGTGTTCCTCTGGACAGACTCCCCTCTGGTGATGAGCATCTTCAGTTGGATTTCTCTCCCCTGACAAGCGGCCAGTAAAGTCTGTAATTAATCAGAAATCCTGTTATACACTCAACATGTACAAATGAAACTACAAACTAATTTATGAGAGCCAAATCCCTTGAAGGTTGTCCTTAGGATTTAGCAACACCTGTAAAACAGTAAAATGTGTATAATAAATGACAATGTACCTCGAGCTGGCCCATTCTGGTGATAAGCACACTCTTGTCAGATGTGGGGCATCTGCAGGTCTTGAGGGCCTGTTGGGACTCTGAAACCCTGTTCTGAAGTTCCTGATGGCCCTGTGAAAAAAGTTGATGCTCCCCCACAACTCGTTCTACCCTTGACACTTTCTCCTGCAGAAGGGGGGCAATAGAAGTCAAGACTAGACTAAAAGACTATTGAAATCTATATGAAATCTATTTTTTACACAGGTGTCAGTAATGCCGAGTTTACGCTGCACGATTTTCAAACTCGTCGGATCGCCGTTGTTTTCACACTGCGTGACTATCTGGGGTAGCATTCAGTTGTTGCTGTGTTCACATTGCACGATGGATCGGCGACAGGGGGTTTCACACTGCATGACTTCACAATAGGAAGAATCGCCGACAGCTCTGTCTGGTCCACAAACTACGTTTCACAACAAAACACACGCGAGAAGTGATAAGGAAATAACGCGAGAACCCACGTGCGTCAGATCGGAATCGAGACTGGAATTATTTAAAAAAATATATATACATAGCCCGCAAATTGTCTGTGAGCTGATTTCCAGCTACAAGGAGAAAAAGAAAAACAGATTATGCAGGAGGGAGATGCAGGGAACAGGGATTGGGTGTTCTGCAAAGAGAGTTGGAGGTAAATCATTTTGCAATAACTGTTATGCTGTTGTGGCTGGTCAAGCAAATGTTTGTGCTTGGTTCTGTATGATATAATTGTTCATATATCTATTCAAATACTGATATTCTGGTCTATAACTCCTCCCCGAACTTCCCTCTGCCCTGTATCTTGGTCTCTCATTGGCTGTAGGTCATCGCCGATGTAGTTTTCAGTCAGAAATCATTGCACACAGCGTGATTGTGAATCGCCGACAGCTCCAGATATTTAGCATGCCAAATATTTTGCGGGCGTCGGCGATTCCCTCAGATCGCGTCTTTGATAATTCACACTGCGTGATTGTCACTCGCGTGAACGAGCACCGATTTGCCTCCGATTTCGGGCATTTGTCGGCGATTTCGCAAAACCTGTCGGCGAGTGAAAAATTGGGCTAAAATCGTGCAGTGTGAACTCGGCATAAGTATGCACATAATATTGGTTATCAGCTGATATTAGAGATTTTTAAGTTTATTCTTATCTAACAGTTGGATATTTCATTGTGCATATTTCCTGATTTTACATTTAGATTACATTTTGGAGTGATCTAATGCTCGCTTTTTTTTATAACATTTATTATTTTTGGTTAATATTAAGTTATTTAGCAAATGTCAAAATAAATATAAATTTTTCATACTGTACATTATCATGTTGCAATGCCAAAATTCACTTGTAGCAGTGTAGTTTTTAGTGTTTTATTTTAATATATATTAATAAAATAATACAGAGCTTTAATATAAGACATTTATTGGTTATTTGGTCATTACATGGAAAGAATTATTGGTATTAGTCTGAAATGTAATATCAATGCATCCCTAAGTAAATTAGTATAGAACTAGCTTTTTTTTTTTTTTTTAAGTACACAACTTTTCAAAAGTTTGGAGTTGGTCAGATTTTTTTTTATTAAAAACAGAGTAAAAAATTCCAATTTGAAATGAGTTTTCTATATTAATATATTTTAAAATTTAGATATGCTGCTTAATATTTCTGTGGAAACCATGATACATTTTTCTTCAGGGTTATATGATAAATTGAAAGTTTAAAAGAACAGCATTAATTTAAAAAGATAAATTCTTTTGCAACATTAATGACTTTACAATCACTTTTGATCAATTTAATGCCTCCTTGCTAAAAAACAAAAATTATTAAAAAAAAATCATACTGACTGCAAAATTTTGAATGATAGTGTAGACAATCAGTCAAGAAAATAGAAACAAATTTAATTGATCCGAACTACTGAGAAAATAAATGCACAAATGCAACAGATTCTCCAAAATAAAAGCATATCAATAGAATCTTACCACTGTCAATTAGCATTTTATATAGAAAACCTTTAAAAGGTCTCCCAGATTCAAACTAAACCTTTTACTGAGAGTTAAATAAACAATGAAAATTTTAAAGCATATAGTAACTCTCGTAATAGATCTCAACAGGCCATTAATAATGAGCTCATCTTCCATCACAATCAGTGGTAACAATGAAAGAGCAAACACAGGACTGATGAGGTAAACAGACAGGTAAAGGAGGTTACCTTAATCAGGTTGCTCAAGGCCAAGTAGCATGCAGCTAGCTGGCAGACCCGATGCACAAAGCTCTTCCCCGCACCCTGACCCTCCCAGAGGCCATGCGCTCGCCCTCTCAGCTCTGCCAGTTCAGACTCTCTGGAGCGCATCTCCTCCAGCAGCATCTGAGGGTGTGCAATCAGGGGTCACGAGGCAAGCAGGGGTCACAGAAGAATAAAGACGAATGTTCATGCCATGAAAAACCACACTAAAAGCCAACATGAACACATCCACTGAGATGGACAAGTCACGTTCTCCAAACAACAAGAAACTTTTACTAAACACACTTAATACATTAGGGCACAAAAGACCACCACAAGCAAATTTTTTGCTTCTTTTCTCTAGATGGAAAAAGAGCAGACTGTGAAATTGTCAGTTAGGCAGACACAGTTCATGATAATAGAGTCTATCATGTTGGGTGCACTCTGGGGATAAAGGGATTAAGAGGGAAAGTGGGTAAAAGCAGGGGAAGGGGAGATGGGAGGGGATGGATAATCACTCGGAGGACCTCCACACACTGTACAGATACACTGTTGGAAATGCAATTGCCAACAGAGCAGACAAAAGGGCCCAGCAGGCGACAAACGCAATACAAAAATAGAGATGAAAGATCTTGTGATAAGGCAAAAATAGAAATGTTTATCTTTACAACCTCTATTCATATTATTGTCAAATTGTTCATTGGGGTTTTTGTTCTTTGAGTGCAGTTGGAGAGCGAGAAATTAATTGCATGTCAGCTTAATCCTCAATTCTGTCAAAAAGCTTGACTCAGCGGAATCATCGACAGACATGGTTTATTTCATTATCTCCAGCAGATCCTACTCCTGTTCAACTCGTTTAATTGAGCTTAAGTACTGCAAAATCCACTGCCACAGTTAGCTGATTTCATCTGATCATTTAATTACATGTTTAAACAGCTAGATTATGTTCAAATGACTTGAAAAGAAGAAAAAATGTATTTTTAATAGTCTCCAAATGTTCAATGCATAATCTATTGATCATAAATCAAATATTCTTCTGTCAATGAATTACATTACACTGATTTTCAAGGTACAGTCAGCGAGGACAAGAATCTTAATAGAAGTGATTGATTTCATTCTGGCAGATCAAAGCTCTTATGAATAAGTATAAATAAGTCAGTAAGACTATCTGGGTTTACCTGAAGTTTGGAGAGCTCTAGTCTTTTGGCAGGCAGGTCATGGAGGCGAGCGCTGCTCTCCTGCACACTGATCTCAGTCCTGTTCAGCCAGTCTTGAAGGGGTTCCACACTTGCCTCAAAGTCCTGCATCTGAGACTGCAAGACCTAAAAGTACATATTCATAGACATTACATATGTTCCTTAAGCTGTATATGGTTTTTAATTTATAAATAAAATAACATAAAATGGTCACACTTTATTTTAAGGTCCAGTTCTCACAATTAACAAACCATTAACTTCGACTTTTGCCTCAATATACTCCTAATTTGTTGCTTATTAATAGTTTGTAAGGTAGTTGTTAAATTGGCTAGGATTAGGGATGTAGAATATGGTCATGCAGAATATGTGCTTTATAAGCACTAATAAACAGCCAATATGTTAATAATAGGCATGCTAATAAACAACTAGTTAATAGTGAGAACTGGTCCCTACACTAAAGTGTTACAAATAAAATAAAATAAAATAAAATTTGCAGAGACACTTTTACTTATTAAAAATGTAAAGTGAGCAGGGTATTAAAAATAAAATAGTAATATCCAGAGATGTCTTTAAAAAATTCACTCAACTCTACTCAGCTAACTCTACTAATAAAAAAATAAAAAAAACATATATACATAAAATACGCAGAAACGTATGTACTCATCTCTACGCAGCTCTACCTGTAAGGCCGTCTCTCTTCTCTGTAAGCTGTCCATCAGGCTCTTCCAGTCATCTTTGGTTGCATTTGCTTTGGTCCTGGTCACCTCCACTCTGTCGGCAGGCACCACGTTACTAAGCTGCTCTCCATAGGTCAGGACAGCGTTCAGTCTGGTCTGGCCCTGCTCCTTGTCACTTTTGAACTCCTGTGGAGCAGAATGAGCAAGACGTCAGCAACACAGACACATGTAGACTATCACAGAGCAGAGGGCAGCAAGTGCAATGAGTCACGTCCAGACATTGACAGGCACCCAGCAGGGATCTCCCACCATCTGTGAGGCGTGCACGTCCCGTCTTTTTTCTGTCTTTCTCCACTCAAATGGTACAGATGCAATTATGTATGACCCAAAGCATGTCTGCCGCTGTGTTGGTGGTTCAGGGCAGTAAGTCATGCGGAAACATTGTTCCACATTTGAAATGTATTTGATGGTAAATAAAAAATGAGGAGCGTTGTTTCCATCTTTCATTCTCAGTAACCCTGTTCCGCTTCTTTCTTCATATATCTCCCTTTTTATTGTTGTACATGACCTATGATACATCTAGGCCCACACAGAATCTTTGCTGATCTGTGCTTTTTTTTCTCTGCTGATTGTGGGGAAAATATGTGCAGTATTCTGTGGAATGAATTTATGTATGGAGACAAATGCTAAAAAGAGGTTGAACTGGTTTTGCTTCAGGACCCATATTTTTCATTGGACGGCAAGTGGTGACCCAATACATTGCCAAAATTAGCGTAAAAATTGAATTTGAATGGTTTCATGATCTCAGCAACTAAAAATTTTCCACACTAATCACAGACTGTGGTCAAAACAAATAACGTTTACCCTCATTGCAAGTGAACTTGTATTTTGTCTTGGTTGGTGAGGACATGTGTGCATGTTGGCATCTGCCTAATGTGACTAGCTAGCTGTGACAGAGGAATTTGTAGCAAAATAGTCTTCTGTGTCCATAACAAAAGAGACAGACAGTAAATGTATTATCCTTTCTTTTTCTTTTTAAAAATTAATGTCACTACATTCCAAAAATATATATTTTTAAATAAAATAAAATAAATCTGAAAGCTGCTCAAAATAAAGTTTTATGATTTGACATAAATACATAAATACATTTTAAGAAGTAAAAAATGAAATAAATTATAATAAAACAAAACGAATTGTAATAAAACAAAATAAAATAGTAACATAAAAATATAAAGAACATTTTCCTTATTTACATGATACAGTATTTGTCAGAGTTCTGTCACTTCGGTCTAGTGTAATTCATGGTTTTGTGACAGAGCCCTGACACTCCCGTCATGTCTTTGTTTTCATGTGAGCGTGCGGCTTCGAGAGTGCTCGAGCCGTGCGCTCTCGTCTGCGTGCACTGTTTCATGTTGGAGCATAGTGTTCGGATCCCGGCACTCAGGTCTTGAGTTTCGGTTTCGTTTCGGTGTCCGGACACTCGCGCTCCATGTTCTGTCTGTTGTGGGAGCGTGCGGTCTCGAGTTCGCTCGGCCGTGCGCTCTTCTGTCCACGTGTTTTGTGTAGCACGCGGTTTGTGTTCAGCCGCGTGCTTTTCTTGTTGTCTTGTGTGAACACGTGGCTTATGAGTTTTCTCATTAGCTGCTTGTTCGTGTCTTTTTGTTCAAGCACATGGCTTGTGATTTGTTTGGCTGGCCATGTGCTTGTGTTTTGTTTTGTGTGAGCACATGGCTTTTGTCTTTGTTTCCTGTATGCCATGTGCTCTCATGTCAATTGTCTTGACCCCACCCATCTTGTTACCTGATTATTGGTTAATTTGCCCCACATGTGTTCCCTCGTTACCCTCCTCATTTGCTCTCCATTTATTCTCCCTGTGTTTGCAGTCCTAGGTCAGTTCGTCACCCTATCTCCCTGGATGTGTCCTGTCTTGTCGTGTCGTGTCGAGATCCTGCCTTGCCTAGCCTTGCCAGCCTGTTTTTCCCCCACGGGGTAGTTTTTGTTGTCTGTTTTGTTTTATTTTATTAATAAAGCCCTTATCTTCCGGCACTATTGAGTCCTCGCTCCATCCTTCATCCCCCGACCCTGACAGTATTTCTGATGTAACGTGAACAGAAGGTTAACAAAACAAAATAAAATAAAATCCATCAGGCACATGGACCCTGAAGATTTTGATGTCCACAACAAAAGATACAGAAAGTGTTTTCTCTCCTTTTTTTAGGCTAATATAACTGCATTTTATTATTTCCATTATTTTTTACCAGGGCAGACCAGTGACCCATTTTTGGGTCACAACCGAACATTTAAGAACCACTGACAATTACACTATTATGGGAAGATAGAAATAAAAAGCCAAAATATTTAAGAAATGAAATTTGAGATATTTTAGATAATCTTCAGAACTCTCAGGTGATTTCCGTCCAGGTCTAACTATGTCTCTTCCATCATAGCTATACATCATTACTGTGCATTTTCCCTGCGCTCTCATGGGTTTTCTACCGTGCTAATTGAAGTCATAAATAGACCAGTCTGGCACATCTTTGGCTGAATGGTGGCCTCATAAACTGGCCCATGGGACCTGAGAAGGGCTATCACTTTATCAAAATCTGGCTACTTGACTTGGCTACTACATGACAGGAATAGAGACAACCTGCTGTGGCCTGGCTATGGCTATGTTCCAGGAATCTTGAAATTTGCCCAGTTAGGATGAGCCCTCCAGGACAGAGTACTGTCCACAGCCATTCCACTCTCTCACCTGGATCCGCTGGAGAGCGATGGAGGCATCCTGGATGCTATGAGGGGAGTCAAAGCATTTGGCAGTAGAGATGTTGGCATTGACCATCCACTGCCGGAAGTCATGCAGAGAAGAACGGAAGCGTTGTTCCAGCAGCTTCTCCTTATTCTGACATTCCCGGGAGGCTCGTAGGCTTAGGCTAGGGAGGAAGATGCACAGAGCAGTATTTGAAAAGGAAAGGGTGAAAAGGGGGGATGGGGCTTAAAATGGGTGAGTGTAGGGGGGCTGATAGCGCAAGGTGAGCAGACATCTGTTTCAATGACAGGCTCTCTCAGAGGGAGAGTTTGGGTATCAGAAAGTAAAAACGCAGCAGAACCTGCACACACAAAAATACAGTAGCATGTCTGCACACAGATACACACTCACATACACGAATGCGGATGAGGTTAAAGTGGGCAGTGGAGGGAAGATAAGCATGTTTTTTTGCTGCTATACCTGAAAAGCATGTTAACGAGGCAAAGCCTGCTGTCATGACAGGTGCTCTCAGCTGAAACACTCACTTTAGATGCAGCGCTATGAGGTGCAATATATCACAACCTTTCATTCACCTCAGTGCACTAAATTTATACTGTATGTGTAAATGTATTCCGTTAATTAAATACAGCGTGTGTATTTAACATACAAAACAAACAATGAAATATGAATGAATAAATACATAGAAAAAAATAGTGTTTTTTACATTTTCAAAACAAACAACAATATTTTTGTATTAATTTATTCCTTTTTTATTAATTTCTCTATTAACTTATAATACTATTTTTGCATTTATTTTCAATGATATAGTTTTATACATTATTTTTGCTTTATTATTAATATTATTATTTTAAATGTGTTTTTGTCTGGTAAACACATTGTTTTTACAAAATCTTTAAGGTCAATAAACCCTGCAAATAAAACTGTCTTTAGTACATTTATCAAATTTAGGCCTCAGTTTATTTATTTTAATTATATTTAATTTAATTACATTTAATTATATATCTTTATTATATGCATTAATCGCTGTATATATAATCTATAATACATAAAATATTTTTTTTTTACATTTCATAGATTCTTTTCAAAACTAAAAACAACTCTATATTATTTTTATAAATTATTAAATTAAATAAATATAAAATAATATCAGTTATTAGATATTATAATAAATAAATAGTATTTTATATTTTTTAATTTGAATAAATTCTTTTTTAGCTTTACATTATTATAAATTATTTGCTTCTTATTTTTAATATGTTCCCTGCTCGTCAACATACAGTCTTTACAATATCCAAAATCTTTAAGGTCGATAAACCTTACAACAATTAAACCAGCCACATGCCATAAGCAGTGGAGACATTTATGGGAAGCTCTGTAAGAAACATCCATCTTCTACTTGTCTACAAAGGCTAAACAAACTTTCAAGGAATGGACAGCTAAACAAAACCAGATGGTGACCATTTGACTTCAAAAACCTTCAACCTCATGCATATGCGTTCATGTCAGCGGCACACTCACCTGTTGTGTAGCTTGATGAGAGCGCTGACTCTGTCCGACTGCGGACCCAGATCACTGGAAAACCCACACAGCTCATTGAGCTGCGCCTTCAACTTCTCCTCCATAACTTCAGCTGTCTGAAGGCCCTCCAGAACACCCTGACGAACACACACAAACACACAAAGCAGGGGTGAGTGTCAATGCACAGGCTAAACTTGACACTTAAAATCTCATTTATCGTCTTGATGCTTCTTCATGCACAGTTGTGCACACACACACACACACACATATTTGAGCATTAACACACAGCTCTATTCAAGTCCAAGACAGGGCTTCTTACAAAAGCATTTCTGTTCTTCAACGAGTCCAGGAAGCCTTCCCACTTCTCGGAACATGCCTGAGATTATACAGAGCCAAAGTGGTGCCTCTCTCTCTCTCTCTCTCTCTCTCTCTCTCTCTCTCTCTCTCTCTCTCTCTCTCTCTCTCTCTCTCTCTCTCTCTCTCTCTCTCTCTCTCTCTCTCTCTCTCTCTCTCTCTCTCTCTCTCTCTCTCTCTCTCTCTCTCTCTCTCTCTCTCTCTCTCTCTCTCTCTCTCTCTCTCTCTCTCTCTGTGCTTCCACCCTCCCCCTGACCCTCTCTTTAAAAACAAGAGGGAAATGCTTCCCTGACTTCCCCCTATAGAACACTTCCTCCCTCAATCTCTCTCCTCCTCTTCCTTCTCTCACTCCTCCCTGTCTTCCACTTTGCACGCCGTGGTTCTCCCTCTCTTTCACACTCTTTGGCGGCTCTCATTCACTCTTCCTCGCCTTTGACATGTTCTCTCGTTTGCGTTCCCACTCTTTCTCTCTCTCTCCCTTTCACATTCTCCCCTCCTTCCTCCCCGCCTCCTCTCCTCTTCTCTCTCCCGGTGGGAGTCAGCTGTCAGATGTTGAGGAGCTTGATCCGCACAAACGAGCATGTAACACAACCAAGTCCGGACACCGGAAACATGGGATGAGAGAAAGTACGGAAACATTGAGGGACTTGAAAAATCTGCAATCCTTTTTCAATTATCTGAGCAGCAAGATGCAGATGGAAGTATAAACAACCCCCGCAGCAGAAAAACATATTAGGACCCACTGTAGTTTATGAGAAAGAGCCAGACATAACGAAAACAGACAAGAGAGGAAAGGGAGAAAAGAGATGCTCTGTACTATATAGGCTAAATATTAGCCTATTTTCTGCCTATAACCTTGTGAATGAGTGTGTGTTGTTACAAAATGATCAAATTCTTCACCAAACTGTGTGACTTTCCAAACAGTACGTGTGAGAGCTTACATAATATACACTGTAATTAAATAGCATTTAGGCCTACCTTATACACTCCCCCTTCCCTCTTCATCTCTCCCAGTTACCTTGGCGATCGTCCATCCCTCCACCGCCGCAGCTCCGCTATTCCTCCGCTCGGCGCTGCTCAGTCCCTCGCTCCACTCCTTGAGCTGGCCCTCCAGCTTCTCCATTTCTCCCTCCAACTGCGCTGTCAGCCGTGTCTGCTCCCGCTCGGCCCCTGTCGCCGCGGCCACGGTGGTCTCGAGAGCGTCGCGAGCACGTAGCGAAGCTCCCTCCCACTGGTGCAGCGCTCGCGCCAGCGCCGCCACTTCTCCATCCATCAGCTCGCAGCCCGCCGCCGCCGTGTGCCTTCCGGCTCTCTCCGCGCTCAGCCGCACGCGCCGCAGCCGCTCGCGCCCCTCGCACGCGCCGCGCTCCAGCAGCTCCTGGAGGAGGGAGGGAGAGAGGAAGGGTAAAGTTGCTACGGAAACTGCCGCATCGGTGGCTGCTTGTTATCCAAGTACTGCCGCCGCGTGAGACTGACTGACTGTTCAAGCGCGCTAAAAACTCTCTCATCGGATCTGTTCCTCACGCTTCAGAGGATAAACTCTCCTTTCTGCCACCTCCCTCTTTTTTTATTCATCTCAATTACCATCATTTTCCTACATGAATATCTACTTGTTTACTTAGTCTAAGCAATTAGAATTTCATTCATTCATTCAGCAACGAGTAGGTATTATCCAATGTAAAATTAATTTTTTTATTTTTTTTTGCAATTAAATGTTTTCTTCATAAATAGCTATTAATAAATGACATTAAATGTTAGTCAAATTAAATAAACGGCATACAACGGCATACAAAATACAACAGCAGCGCAGAGTAAGAAAGCTGCAGTTTCAAAAAAACAAAACAAAAATGAATAAAAGTGTAATATTAATTAAACAAGTCATTAAAAAAAGGTCAAGAAGATTAAAGTGTAAAATAATCATTTAAACGTTCAATAGGAAAACAAAATATATGTGACCCTGGACCCAGGGTCGGCACCAGAGCGCACAAAGTGAGGGGGCAGGCACAGTTTTTTTTGGGGGGGGGGCTGCTTTGAGAAAAAAAAAAAATCTGAAAGTAATTTTCAGATGAAACGGGAAAAAAAGGGAA
>NW_015549610.1:1536153-1542105 GCF_001515605.1 Sinocyclocheilus anshuiensis
TAAAATAACCTACTGGAAGCTCTGTAGTTTTGCTGTATAGGCCTATAGATAAAAATATTAAAATTACAAACACACAACATTTTGAGTTACTTCCATTTCTGAAAAGGCCTAGTAATTGATGTTATAAATACACCTGATTTTTGTTTTAATTATCCATGGTACATAAAAAAACAACAAAAAACATTTGCAATCAAGACAAAAAAGCCAGAAGTGAATTTAACTAAACCAGATTTGGCCCAGACTCTGTTGCTATCTGTGAAGCCAAGCATAAGAATAGCCTACTAATGTAAATTTGTTAACCCACAGTAACAAATTTTAACAGATCAATCGCATATTTTCGTTTGTTGCATGCTTTTAAAAACACTTTTTTTTTTTGAGGAAAATAAAAAAAAGATACGTCTCGTATAAGTTGCATTTCCAGAAATAATAACGGCAGGCCTAATAATGTTGTAATGTACCAACTTTATAAACACTATAGGATAATTTAGTTCCCCTCACTTTACAACAAATCCTTTAAATTTAACCGTATCAGAACAGAATAAGAATTTAAAAATATATAATTCTAATGGATAAATATAATTGCTGAAAACATTTCGCTTTTAATCTGTGTATTTAACAGCCTGGGAAACCTTCCCAGGGCAGTACCTTGCCTCACCGACTAAAATCAGGGCGCCCACTACGGAGACGGCACCAGAGGTGAGGGGGCACAGTGACCGAGGTGGCCGGGCCGGGCCCCCTCAGCACCCCCTGTGGCGCCGACGCTGCCTGGACCACAAAACTAGTCATAAGGGTAATTTTTATTTTATTTTTATTGAGTGCATCATCTGAAATTTTGTTAAGATAGGACAATATTTGGCCGAGATACAACTATTTGAAAATCTGGAATCTGAGGTTGCAAAAAAATCTAAATATTGAAAAAATCATCTTTAAAGTTGTCCAAATTATGTTCTTAGCCATGCATATTACTAATCAAAAATTATGTTTTGATATATTTACAGTAGGAAATTTACAAAATATCTTCATGGAACATGATCTTTACTTAATATCCTAATGATTTTTGGCATAAAAGAAAAATCGATAATTTTGACCCATATCTATTGCTACAAATATACCCGTGCTACTTGTGACTGGTTTTGTGGTCCAGCATCACATATGCATTTTTATTTATTTTAGTCATCAACCATACAAAAATATTATGATAGATTATAAAAAATTGGAAAGCATAGATAACAAATTTATTTCAGGCATAACAGCTTATGCTTGTTCTAAAAAACCTTTATGTTCATTGTTCAGTGATAAACAGGCATTTTAAGGTGATGATTCCTAAAAAATAAACCACATCTTTAAAGGTAAAGAGATGGAAGCACTGATTTGAATATAATTTATTTAAAGTGCTGCTGTGTAGTCTTATTATCCTTTATCGCATCTACCACTCTCTCATTCTTCCTGACTGGCATTGATTATCCAGGGAGAAACGTGCAAAGAGCATAGAAATTTCCCACCAATTTCCCCCCTTCTCCCCCTTTCTTAACGCCTCTTATTGCTCTCTCAGTGCCTCTGGTACTTTTCTCTCATTTTCTTTCTCATCAAGCACACACCCTGTGTTATGGAGATTTTATTTCTCATCAAACACGCACACAAAGTGTTATGGAGATAAGCAGACGGTATAATGAGCTAATCAGCACAGAAATATTGCAGATCCATAACAATAGTAAAATCTAAGCATCTGCATCCATTGATTTGTAGTCCTGTGAGAGCATGTAGTACAGAAACTCTGACCTTGGAATGAAGCACACAGTTCTTTTTGCCATACTCACATAAATGTGCAAACATTCGACCACACACATACACACACAGTTTAACAAACAAATGCTCCATTTCAATCTTTTAATACACACAGTTATTTTTGTTTATTCTGTGCATTGCTTTTTTGTAGATTCATTTAACATTCTGTATTTCTTTGTAAACTGTACAGTACTTTTCACTAATTTCACTATTTCGGGGAATTAGGTATTGCAGCACTTCTTGTTGCATTCCTGTTCATCTGAATATCATTTTACATAAAAGTTTCTGCTAACTGGATCATTTAAACTGTATATTGTGTATGTGCATAAAGCTGTTGTATGCTGACTGGCAGCAGTTGCAGTACAATTTCACTCATGGGGTTAATAAAAACTGATATCTCTCTATCTATTTATACACTCACACTAACATAATCATATGTGCAGATGAAATGCAATTATGCATTCATATCATCAGTGTCTCACATAATTTGACGTGCAGTCTCACACCATCTCATCTGCTTCAAAGAATGTATTTGTTCTTTTCATTTCACACCATTCACAGTGAAAGATGATGTTTGTAAATGAGTAAAAAAACAATTTGCAGGTTCTTTCTATCATTTTCCAGAGGTTGTTGAAAAAGTAAAAGCTTTGCGGAATTATGAAAATGGAAAGAAATGTATTTAAATTGCATGCTTATTTTATACAGATGTGGACTTCATTAAACATAATGCAAATGAGAGTCTGACACAAAATAACATGTTCAGTGATATGACATGCTATACTACATTTTTCAGTTTTAAAGATAAAGGTAAAAAGATTTAGGATAAAACTGACCAATTTTAAAAAAAATCTTTAATTTAATTATCTTACCCGAACTTCAGTCAACTTCCGACTTAATGTTGGAGAGTCACCGGATGGTTCAGAGCATTGCTGAAGCTCCTCCCCTACCACCATCAGCCAATCAGTGAGCTCCCTGATTGTTTCCATGTACGTCTTATGTTCGAGAACAACGTCCTCTGACAACCTGACTCTCTCCTAAATAAGATAAAATATTAATTAACTCATTTAAATTTTAATATAAACACTCTAGATCAGTGGTTCCCAACCACGTTCCTGGAGGACCCCCAACACTGCATATTTTGTATCTCTCCTTTGTCTGACACACCCATTTCAGGTCTTGGAGTCTCTACTAATGAGCTGATGATCTGAATCAGGTGTGTTTGATTAAGGAGACATGGAAAACATGCAGTGTTGGGGGGCCTCCAGGAATGTGGTTGGGAACCACTGCTCTAGATAACTATTACACTGCAACTATCCTCTAAACATAAAGAATACATCACCTCTGATGCAGCTTTGACATCCTCAAACTGTGCCCTGAGGAGAACCATTTCTTCCTCCTTAAAGACGGGGTCACCGGTGCGTTTGTAAAGTTCAGCCGCACTCTCCTCCAGATAGCACAGAGCTCCCTGGTGGTCCTCCACATCTGATGACAGCAAGCGCAGTCTCTCCAACTGCTTTCGTTTCTCCCTGAGTCCAAGCTGGGGCTCAAGAGGACCTTTAACCTCCAGCCCTACTCCCTCCAGCCATCTCTGTAGCTGTGCACGAGACTCCACGAACAAATCCCACTGATTAACGGTCCATTCCAATCGACTAAAACACATAGGACAGATAAGAGGAAGAGAGATATGTGACCTTTTAAAAAATATTTTTAGATTTTTTATTCTTACAATCTGTACAGTATATATTATTCAGTATATTTAGCAATATAGATAGATAGCTAGATAGATAGATAGAACGATAGAATGATAGATAGAACGATAGAACGATGATAGATAGATAGGCAGATAGACAGACAGACACTTTTCCAATTCTGCAGCATGAACCCCATTATCAAACCATGACCGAATTATTTAGCAGATAATTAGAAAAAACAGCTCCATCATTACACCCTTGGTGTAAATTGAAACTGATAGAGCCAGATAACAACTTGGTTACCATAGTGATGATGAGTTTAATTGAATAAAAGCGCAGGTGCCTGGCACCTGCAGTCAAGCACACTTACCAATTTAAAAACAGACCACTATGCTCCCACTCTTATCACTCTTGACCAAAAATACCTTAATGGTCCTGATAATTATATTACTATTGATGTTTCCATTATTTTCATTTAAATGCAACTATCAATTGACCTAAACTTCTGCAATGATGGTCATTTAACAAGTTACCAACAGGTTACCTGTGGCAGCTCATAGCTCTCAAAAGCAGTGCCGCCCATGCGTCTTCAACTTCTTGAAGCTTAGAGCAAATCACTCCTCGTTCCACTTCTCCACTGTTCTTGATGACCAGCTCTGACTTCCCAGCCGCCATGTTGAGCTTTACCTCGCCCTCTCCCTTCATAAGCAGGATATCCTGGATGAGTGGAAATAAACACAAGTTACAGCTACTGTACAGATACAGACCAGCCATTCTAAAAATAGAACTTCCCCTTAAACAGTATTGGGGAAATGTCAGTTGAGTGTTACATGTAAACCATATTTAATGGGTGACAGGACAAAAATGGCCAAAAATACATAGGATAAGGAGTGGTATAAAAATACAGCTTATTTTACTTTAAAAAATAACAATGAAATGCAAATTATATTTTCATGACCTTATACAAAAATGATGTCTTTTCTTAAAAAAACCCAGTTCCTAGATCACAAAATTTGTGGATTTTTCAGGTTGTTGTTTCCTACACTTTTTCTGCATGTACCTGTGCTCGCTCAAGTTTCTCTTCCACTTCCTTTTTATTCCCCTCCGTGTTCTCCAGTTTCTCTAACTTCCTCTCAACAGCCTTCAGCCAGGTTTCCAGCGCCTTTAGTGCTTCCTCAAATGCCTGGTACTCCTGCAGGCTGCGGAGTCGACTCCTGGCCTCCTGCAGCAAAACCTCGTGGTTTGAGAGCAACTCCGCTGCCACACCATTCTCTGATCTAGATCCTCTCTCTGTTATGGTGAGAGAGGACTGACACAGACGCTCAAGAGATGCCCTGTGAAATAAAAGATAAAGGCAGCTCAGATTTATTCGTGATGGATACACAAGCATATGAACATACACGCGCACACAAAAATAATCACTTATATCTGGAACATTCTCCTCACACACATGCACACAGACTGTCCATATGTACCTCCTCATCAGCAGCTCTCTGTGGATTTCCTCCACTCTTCTCAGCTCTTCTGAGCAGTCGGGGGCTGCAGACTGACTCTCACTCCACAGAGGAGCATCTGTCTTCAGCCTCACCTCCAGCTGTTGCAGCCAGTCGCTCAGCTCCACCACACACGTTTCATACCTTAATAAGAACAAGTACACTTGATTTACCTTAAAATACTATGGAATCTGATTTAATTTCCATTCACAGTATAGTACATGGATGGTTAAATAGGTCATTGTCACATTGTACCACATGCAGGCTATGATATTGTGAAAGGGGTAACGCAATTGTAAACTGTAAATATCATGATTTTATGTAATAGGATCATTCCTACTATGTATTACATTTTCAAGTCCCCAACAAATGTCTTAACATATTGTCTAAAATAGTGGTTCTCAACAAGGGTGGCCTAATAAGTCTTAAAATTTTAAAAATGGCCAAAAATACAGGGGATAAGGAGTGGTACAAAAATATGACTTGTAATTTTACATTAAAAAACATTTTAAAATACAAATTCTATTTTATGACCGTATACAAAAGCAGCACATCAATCTTTTTTTATTTTTATTAAAATGTTGAAAAAAAACCCCACTAAAAATAAAGATGTAATTAAACTGACATCATATTTTGAGTTTATTTCTTTTTATCACAACAGAAGTACTAGAGGTACAGTACATATAAGTTTAGATAGTAGAGCCTTTCAAATAAATTCTCTAAAATATATTTAAAAGATGCAAATCATATTAGTTCTTTGTCACAATATCATAATTAGGTGAACATGGGGGGATTTTAAATTATTTCACTATTTGACTTGAGCAGATGTTACAATTTCATGCCATTTGCACAGGTGGTATAAACCCCAACTTCAAAAACTGATTATTTATTAATAAATACTGCAGGTGTTTCTTCTTTTCAATTCGTTTAATCTAACTTAAATTTTAACAGAACATTTTTGTCTTGGGTATATTGTTTTATAA
>NW_015549610.1:1542230-1563443 GCF_001515605.1 Sinocyclocheilus anshuiensis
AATACACTTTAAATAACAAAAGCCAAATTACATCAGCCTCCAGGAAGTTACATCACTTAGGCAGGAAAAACAGCAAAGAATTTGATGAATTCTGTGGTTTGTCTCACTCAGAAAACATTCCACCCTGATTGATTTAATTACAGAAAACTGAAAACACTTCAAATGATGATAAATTTGATAAGCAATTCCTAACTTTAGCTCTCAAGATGCAGCCACATTTACTGCTTCTGTGTGAAATACAGGAATAATGATGACAAAATATACATTAAAAAATTAAAAATAAATAAATAAATAAAATGGCCATAGCAGCAAAATTTTGTGTCAAGGTTCAGCAAACTTGAATCTGACATGAAATTTGCATAGGTAAACTACACATTCTTTAGTGTGACAATTCCTACAGAAATCCCTGTAAAATTCTGCTAAATTTCACTGATCAACGGTAAATGTGGCCACATTTTTACTGTCCATACTCTTAGGCTCCACCCTGTTGGGTATGCTGTTAATTGTCTTGAAATTTATTAAATAATCAAGATATAATGAATATGTCTGAGCTTAGATCGTAGTCTCAGAGAGCACAGCTTACCCATTTAATAGGTTGGCACTTTCTTCCAGGGCCCGTATGCGCTGTTGGCATTCCATAATAAATGAATCCAAGGCATATTGACAAGAGTCCAGTTGCTCCTGTATGCTTCCAGTCCCACATTTGCTGAGGTGCAAGAGGAGTCTCTCTCCATCCTCACAAACATGGGCCAAGCGCTCCTCACCCTCCATGACTTCCTCTACTGCAGTCTAAAAATGAGGGGATAAATGAATCCTATTACATGAGGGACAGAATGAACCATTGTTATTAATAAAGTTAAATGGCTCCTAATCCCAAATTTCAAATCCGGAATAATCCCCTATTAATTGGAGGTCTGAAATCATTGTTTAACTACTGATTGGTAGTTGCCTTATTGCTACGCTCTGGTGCAATCTTTTATTACATGGCTGAGTCATTTGTTGTATGATGCTACCTTGAGCTTTTGTTGCTTGGCTGAAATAGCAACAGCATCTCCTGTTTGCTCAAAGCAGTCCTCAATTCCAGCCCTCAACTCAGACAGCCAACAGTGAAAAGCATGTGCTTTCTCTAGCAGAAGGAAAGACAGAAAGAGAATGACAGTTCATAAGAAGAAGTATATGTGAGCTGTTGCTGCATGCGGACAGATGGACTGTGTAGGTGTGTATGGATGGAACAGCTCTCTGTTGTCTTAGTAACCAGCCTCAACCAATTCCACCGGGAGCAGTCATAATGTCAGTGGGAGAGGTAGCATCCGAGGCACAGGTGTGTGGCAGTCATGTTTTTAGGAAGTGCTGTGCCGTATCATTTCAATCAAACAGAAATAAATAAAATATCTATTATAAACTATTCATGAGCCATTTTAATAGTAAGTGCCTTTAAAATCCCATCTATAGTCTTATAACTGACAAGTACACTATTGTTCAAAAAAATTTGGGGTCAGTATTTTCTTTTTATAAATTAACTTTTTTTTTCAGCAAAGACACACTAAATTGATCAGAAGTGACAGTAAATACTGTAAATGTTGTTCTTTTTCATTTTCAATTCATCAAAGAATACTAGGGAAAAATGGTTCACAAAAATAGGTGTATTTGTTGAGCACCAAATTAGCATATTAGAATGATTTCTGAAGGATCGTGTTACACTGAAGACTGGAGTAAATAAAATTCAGCATTGGCATTACAGGAATACTGTAAATTACATTTTAAAATACATTAAAATACAAAACAGTTGTTTTAAATTGCAATTATATTCCATAATATTGCACATATATTACTGTTTATAATATACAATACTGTTTTATTGTATTTTAATCAAATATATGCATCCTGGGTGAGTATTAGACACGTCTTTCAAAAACATTTAAAAAAAATCAAACCTTGGTAGTGTACACTTTATCATTTAATTACTATTAAATATATTACTATTGGTCACACTTTATTTTAAGGTATAATTCTCACCATTAACAAACCATTAACTATGACTTTTGCGTCAATAAACTCCTAATTTGCTACTTATTAATTGTTAGTAAGTTAATTGTTAAGTTTAGGTTTTGGGTATGATAAAGGATGTAGAATATGGTCATGCAGAATATGTGCTTTATAAGCACTAATAAACAGCCAATATGTTAATAATAGGCATGCTAATAAGCAACTGAGAATTGGTCCCTATACTAAAGTGTTACCTTACTATTCATTCATTTAATATTATTTACTGTTACACTCACCATTGAAGCGCTGCAGAAGAGCATCCTGAAGAGACCCCAAGATCTGGCTGCGGCATTGTGTCACTTCCTCATTCCTCTTGACCAGGTGGAAGACAGCGTCACCCAACAGGGTCAGGTGCTGAGTTGGATACGTTCTACACAGTGCTCTGAGAGACTCACTTGCTACATCCAGACTCACCTCTAACTGCTTCTGTGACCTCTCAACCTCCTAACAGAACATGGAGAAAAATAAAGGGTGTATAATTTTTAATTGAATGTTACATGGTAATAAAGAGCCTTGAAGACCCCCACTTGCAATTAACTGGTGGGCTGGATAAATCATTGGGAATTTCATCATAATATTTGACTTGTATTGTGTATACCAGTCTAACTTAGCCTACTGTATTTAAATAAAATTCAGCCAATTCACTAACCTTGATCTTAACAAAATTCTCTGGGTCAGAGGATGATGAAAACTCTGATAGAGAGTCCTCTGAGGTCTTCAGCTGCTCTGAAATCTGGGAAATTAGGTCTTGAAGCTGCTGCCTCTGGGAGTTGAAGTCTTTATACATGCCTTTGGTCTGTTCATACACCTCTGCAGCATGGGAAATCTGATTCCTCAGATCTGCAGCCATCACCTCAAAAGAGCAAGAACACGTGCTAGGTTTACCAGTGGCCATGAAATACAGTGCTTTTAATCTCTTTACATTCTAGATGATGAAACAGCACGTCACAACAAATGTCACAACCACTGCTGATGATTACCTGCAGTTCAGTGTGTACGTGCTGGGTTTTCATCAGTTCCTGTAGCTGTGTCATCTTCGCCTGCAAGGTCTTCAGTTCATCTTCCTTATTATCTAACTCCAGCTGTACAAACACAGAAATCCTGGTTCTTATTTTAACATGTTTTGGCATTTTGTCATGTTATGTTAAATTTGTATTGGCTAAATAGATCTCACCTTGAACTCAGAGAGGTGTTCTTCCATGTCATGAGCAGAGAGAAGACTGGCAGCTCCCTCACTGAGCTCACTGACAGAGATGGCACTCCAACACTCAATGTCATTGGCCATTTTATTAATGTCATTCCACAGCCCAAGAGAGCGAGTGTAAAGACTGATGTCTGCATCCATCCTCTCAGAGATCTGCACAATAACGAACCATAAGTGCATCATAATATACATAATATGGTGTAAATAATAAGAAGAACACAGTTGTAAGAGTAGACAAACTCATTTCACCAGCCGAATAAGGGATGCATATATTTCACTTCTACTGTACATCACCATCCAGGCGACATATGTATAGAATTTTCTTTGTACTTAGTGTACCAACTACTGTATCTATGTTTGTAGATTTTAGTGCTTTACGTTTATCTCTTTTTCTTTATTTCTTTCTTTCCATCAATACCACCCTTTTATCTGAACTGTTATGTTTTTTGTTTATTTGTTTTTTGTATCATGTTTTTGCCTACGTTTGTACATTTCAGTGCTTCAAATCTCTTTCTCTCTCTCTTTCTTTTCCTTTCTTTCTTTTCATCAATACTTTAATTTTATCTGAATTGTTTTTTTTTGTATCATAAAAACAATAAATAAATGATCAAGAATAAAGGATGCATTGATACCGCTATTCTGGCCAGTATCAAAAAGACAATATCTGTATGACAACCATTAAATTGTCAATATCATGTACATCTATATTTCTTAACAATATCGAAATTAAGCAAAAACAAAACTGATAGAAAATAATAATACATAATGATTTTAACTAGCTTCCATATCACATTGAGTGCCTATTCTCAATGTTCTCATTAACTTGTTACACAGTCATTTGCAGGAGCAATCATTCTTAATGACCAATTCGAGTTTTCAAATGAGCATATTTACATGTTTGACGACAGGAAATGATTTGATACATCCCTGCCTCAAGTTATTTCATAAAGTGATGGGGACTAAACCAAGCATGCCAAATGATGTCTAATGAAAGGCATTTAATGCACTCACATCCAGCCACTGATCAACAATGGCATCTATCTCCGTTGTGACATTTTCACTCTGAATGCTTTCCTCTGGAAGCTTCTTCAATACGCCGGTCAGGTGTTTGCCTGAACCAATGAGCTTATTCAGGTCCGCCTTAGTGGCCGCCAACTCTGGCCTCACCGCTTCCAGCTGAGTAAACAGAGATAACCTTATTACCTGTGTGCTTGTTATCATAATCTAAATCTGTTGTTTAATAGATGGCACACACTGAGGCACTAACCCGAGACAGAGCTCTGCGGATATCCTCTGGGTTGTGTGGGTCCGAGTGGGCCACTGTGATGGCATGAGCTCTCTCTACGACCGAGCTGATCCTGGTTCTCAGGGTCTGATATTCCCTACAGAGCTCCAGCAGGTTTGCACAAAGGTCATGGCTGTACGGGCACAAACACAAGCAGCCGAGTCTCAGATTTTAGGCACGAAGTGAGGGAAACATCAATAGAGCTTTGCAAACACGCACTGCAGTCTTGGCAATAGCTCAAAACACTCTCCCCTTTCTTCAGTTTCTTTAATCCAAAGGATAATCTATTTAGAGATTCACCCACATATCCATCAAACAACACGCACACAATAAACCACATTTAAATCACATTTAAACATGGCAACAGTCGCAACCTGTCAAAACACCCATCCATCAATGCACTGGCCCAGTCCAGCCTCTCCCTCCCATAAGTCATCCATATCAAGTTCAATTTGACAAACCATTCATCTATTCAAACATAGTAAGTTTCAATGGGAACTTGGTGTATAAGGCTTGGATAGTGAAATACTCACTCCTCCACAATAATTGCCCTAATCCTCTCCCAGGTGGACTGAACCAAGGCTACGTCCCGCTGGGCTTCCCCTGCCAGCTCAGAGTCTCTGTGGGCCAGTTGTTCTCCTCTTTCTCCCAACCACAACTGACTGTGCTGCAGGGCTTGGAGCTCCTCTTCCAACTGCTTCAGCAACCACAACCTGAAAAAAAAAACAAAGAAAATTATTAAAACAGCATAGCACAAATTTTGCCATTGTTACAGTAAAATTACAAAACTCAAATTACATTTGCTCACAGTAAACAACTAAATGGCTCAATATGAAGTCCACACTTTATATTGTATAGGAATGCTTTTAAATATACATATTATTTTAAAACATATAAATTAATTCAGAAATTACTATATATATATATATATATATATATATATATATATACACACACACACACACACACACACCAGGGTTATTATAGGTGGGGTTTTTTTCATTACTAGAAATAAAATAATTCTCATTTTCAGTCTCATTTTAATTTAGTTTTACTTTATGTATTAAAATTACTAAAACTGAAATATTAACTAAACTTATATAGATATAAGAATATAAGAAAAAAAACATACGAAAAAACTACTAAAAATGACACAACAAAATTAATAAAATGAAAATTAAAATGGAAAATATAATTTTGTATTATTAATACTATGTAATCTATAAATAATAGGAAAAATATATTTATTTGCACAGTATTTTTTTATTTGATATATTTATATTACACTTTAAAAAAACATAAAACGCCAGAGTTCAAATTTAATATATAGGAATTATATTAAATATATATTATAAATTTTATAAAACTTACATTTTAAGTGTTTATTTTAGTCAAGGTCTTTTGCTGATGTTTTGACAAATTTGTCTTGCAAATGCTATGTGGACATGATGCACCGTTCATTATCTCTGAAACATTTTGAACTCTGTTTACACCCCTATTTCTGTACAGTAGCGCTGTCCAATTGTAATCATACTCAAAATTGATTTCAATACCAGATACAAAATACCAGCCACATCAGAGCTGGTGTGAAAAGGCCCTAAAGACAGTAATGGCAGAGAAAACACATAAGTGCCTGTACCTCTGTTGAAAGGCATGCGTGCTGGCTTCTGTAGGCCATGGTATATTGGCTCTGTCCTCCAGCTTTGCCAGACTCCCAAGCAGCAGTTCCTTCCGTCCCCTAAAGGAACTCCACATGGTTGCTAGTGCCTCTGCCTCACTCTGCTTTGTCCCAATGCTTCTCTGAAGCACCTGCACGCTCAACGCAACATCATCCACCAGCCCTCTGCAGGATGTTCTTTCCTCCTCTGCCCCCTGTAAATGAAAATGTGCTTTGTTCAGGATGATATCCAGACTAATGGCCTGCACCTCCAGACAAGCTAACTCCTTGGCGAGGTCCCCAAGTTCCTGATTTATGTCCTTGACTTTGGACTCATCCCAGCTCCCTCTTGCATCAACAGCATCTTGGAATGTCTGTAGAGAGATTCTGGCTTTACTGTAGGTCTCACAGAGGTCTTTTAGTTTGAGTAGAGCTTCATCCCGATGCTCTACTAAACTCTGAGCTTCACTGAAGAGTTGAAGGCAGTCTTCCTTCCTGGTCTGGAGATGCTGCAGGTCTTTAGGGGCTAAAGATGGGCTGAGGGCATCTAGATGTGGCTGTAAGGCCTCCAGTGACCTTCCCTGGGTCTGAAGGGACACCTTGTCCTCCTTTTAACCGTTGGAGAAAACAGATACTTATATATTTTTCAATTTAGACATGAAAGGATGATGATTGGATGATATACTATAAAGACATAATATACCTTGGTTTTGGAATCAGCAGACTGTAGATCAGTGATGCTGACTTTGCAAGTGCTTTGGATGTGCCTGAGGAAGTTCTCACTCCACTGAGTCAGAGCAAGAGAGATCTGACTGAACTGCTCCAACTTAGAAAGATGGGACTGAAGATCTTGAATCCTGAAAATACAAAATTAAAGGTCAGCTCCCACCCATCCATATTAAAGGAATATGCAAATGAAACCATGTAAAACATGCAGTGAGAAACATACTGCATTTTACAAAGAATTTTTATCAACTAAATGCAGCCTTGGTGAGCATAAGAGATGCTTTCAAACAACTGAACCTTGATTTACTACATGCTAATGCTAATGTGAGGCAGATCCTAATGTGAATCATCCTCATTATAGACAGATTTTGCATATTCATATAACCATGAATATTTTATGAGAACATCAGCAAACAGGACTAAAAAGTCAAAAAAATTATGTTGTTAGTACCTGAGTGGTATATTGGTACTGAGAGAACACCACCTCTCCTCCAGGTTACAGTAAAGATCTCTAAGCTCTGAGGTCCTTTCCTCTGAGGTCGAAGAGTACAGAGACTCTGCACGGGTCTCCAAACTTTCCAACAAAGCCTCCTGAGAGGGAACTTCTGACTGCATGTCCTGGTACAACATACGGATGGGTTATTTGCCATTAAAGACACAGAGTCCCACATTTTCACACAACAGGATTTTAAAAAAGGAACCAAGAGTGTTAAAAAAAATCTCTAAAATGCCCTATGACTTCACCTGCAGCATCTGAAGCTGGCTGTGTAGCTTCACATTGTCTGTGGTCAGGTATGGAGAATCTGAACTGCATAGAGATTCGCACCTGTTCAACCAGGACTGCAAAAGTGTGAGATCTCTCTCATATCTAAAAACCAAAGAGTCAAAACGTTGCGTTTTACATTACAGTTTTAATTTGTGTAACAAAGACCTCTTTCAACACACACTTTGTAACAAATACATTCAAACACATGCCTTTGCCACAGAGTCAGCAGGTTTTCCAGTTTGGATTGTTTTTCAGTGGCTTGATGGGTATGTAATTTGTGAGCTTGCTGAAGGTCAGCTACAGCTTTCTCCAGCCGTCCGCCATCAGACAGCCTCCTCCAGCCCAGACTCAGAGACATCAGCCTGGGCCCCAGCTGCTGTAGATGCTGCACTACATCCTGAGAATGAAAGAAATGCAGTTTGTGTCACAAAAATGTTACTCTAGCAGATTCAGGGGCCTTTAAATAAACATATTTTTAAAAACAACAGTTAAGAGAAACCTAACTGTATATGGTCTTGAATAGGGGTCTAATACTTACGGCCCACAGGCCAAATTTGGAGATTATTACATACAGCCTTTCAAGTGTAAATAGTTTATCCTTTAAGCCAGTCTGCAAATTGATTTGAACTTTCTGCATTTTGGTTTAGTCTTCAATAGTCTCTTAAGGATTATTAAACAGCAGTCAATATATTTTTCCACATGGCTTATTATAAAACACAAAGATGAACTGAAGCTGTATCCTAGGAGACGACAACAAACAGACACTTCGCAGCTAATCCTTAATTTTATTTATCTGACTGAAATAAAATGTAATATTCACAAATATCATACTGTACATGTGAACTGATTGGTATATATTTTAGTCTTTTTCCATTTAAAGAATTTTTGACTAATACATCAAAATTAGATTGTGATGATTGTATAAATAATGGTATTTTTTGAAGCTCTTGGCTAGTGGCCCCAGATTTGAGTTTGACACCCCTGGTCAATATAGTACCCTATATATGGTATGGAGATTGTTTTATTTAGGTCTTTAAGTCATCTGTTCCCAAACACATGTAATACTAACCATATGTTCATGGAGAGTTTTATATGTCATTGATGCTGATGTACATGAGGTAACTGGTACGTTCAGTTTTTCCTGTAGTCCATTCAGGAAACCTTCCACCTAAGGTGCGTGAAAACATCGAGTAATACACACCTAGAATGGCTTAAATAATATATCAATTCAGAGGAGTAGATTGAGCCATGTACTGTATGTAGCGTCACCTCATTGAGATCTTGGATAAAATGTTTTGTATTTTTAAAGCTAGAGTGAAGCTCTTCTTCTCTTTGCTCAACACTGTTCTTAAACTCCTCCCAGTATCTTCCAATCTGCATCAGATGTGCTTTAATTCGCCCTGCCTCATTCGGCGTGACGAAATGAATTAAGGTATGAAACTCTGCCTCCAATCGGCTAAAGACGTCCATCTTCTCCTCTAAGCCCTCCTTCAGTATCTAAGAATGAGCGAAAACAATGAGGAGACATCATTCACTGAGCGCTAAATGAAACCTATCATGTTGTCTGGTTAATTTGGTTATGCTTATTAAGTTACAGTCTTCTGATCCAGGTTTACAACATCCATTTTCTCTGTTTACCTCCACAGTGTGTATCTGCTCATCCAGGTTGGCAGAGGTTCTGCTGAAAGCTTCAAGCTCCTTCTTACTATCACAGACCCAAGAGAAGAAAGCCTCAGACTCACGGCTGAAACCTTGCCACCATCTGTGTATCATCTCCAGATCTGACAAGCTATTGGAACAGAGACAAACAGGAAAGAAATATCACTTATGAAAAAGAAGTACACTTCAGCATACATTTAAAAAGATAACCAAGTGCAGAAATAATATACTTTAGAAGAATTTAATTAAGAGCAAACTGAATGTAATGTTTTCAGACACTTAATTGCATGTTATTTACAATTAAATTAACATTTATTATATTTTAAATATATATTAAATGCAATTAGTTGACTTAAGAGTGTTTTTTGACATACTTAAATAGATCTTTATTTTTTTAAATAGACATTTATTTTTTAAATACAGTTTTATGTGTCATTTCATAATTACTCCTATTGTACAGAGTTAAAGTGGACTGCCAAATGTACTAACAAACATACCATAAATGGCAATCTGAAATATATTTTAATGCAATTTCTATTAAAAACTATATGTTATGTCATGGAATGTAATTAAATATATTAAAATATATTACACATTTGTAATAAAGCTGCAATGTAGTACTAAAATATAAAAATAAAAAAATTATCTAAAAATTCAAATTAACTTGAAATGTATCCAGTAAAATTCTACAGTTAAAATTATAATTCTTTTTTAAATAGTTTACATGTGCTTTAGTATGTTTAGTAACATAATGATGGTACATTTAAAGGGGTGGTTCATTGCGATTTCACTTTTTTAATGTTAGTTAGTGGCTAATGTTGCTGTTTGAGCATAAACAATATCTGCAAAGTTACAAAGCTGAAGGTTCAATGCAAACGGAGATATCCTCTTTTAAAATTCTGGTAGTTTAATGCCTACAAAAACGGCTGGTAGGGACTACACAAGTTACTTCCCGGGTTCATGACATCACAAACCCATATAAACCCCGCCCTCGGGAAAAAACAGCAAAGGGGGCGAGGCCATGCTGCGCTGCTTTAGAGAAGAGGAAGAGAAAACTAGGGGTGCACGTAAAAATCTATTCATATATATGCCGCCGAGGTGAGGGGTGGGACGTTTAGACGCGCGCTAGAGGCGGTTTAGCCAATCACAACACACTGGGCTAGCTAACCATTCAGAGGCCATCGCCTATTTCTGAGGGAGGGGCTTCATAAAAGAAGGAAATGATCAGCCCGTTTCTCAGAGAAGGGACAGAGAGGTGTGGAATAAAGGTAAATTATGTGAAAAATAATGCGTTTTAAAAAAAACGAAGCATTAACACATGTTAGACTGCAGCCCATAAACACAATCAAGCCTAGAAAAAACCCAGTGAACCACCCCTTTAAGTAATACTTTTAATTTGACATTGTTACAATGTGCACTTATTAAAAGTGTACTTAAGTTTGTTATTATACATAGTCATGAAAGTGCTCTGCACACAGCGTTTGATAGCATTTGTACACTTTGTCTGCATTATTTAGCACCCAATTCACTAGAAGATTTGATCAGAATGAGATAACATTGCAAATATGCCCAAAAACATAACAATTCTGAGTGAGGTTGCTGAAAATGCAGCAGACTGCCACAATCTGACATAATTGAAAATGAAATATTCTTGAACTGTACAGTACATGTACATACAGTAGACACAGACATTTTGACTTAATTCTGTCTTACATTTTCCTGAGGCTGGCCTGTATCTCCTGCAGCCTCTCTTTTGTGGACTGGGCCTGATCCTGTAATAAAGACTGATTCTGAGAACCAAGTTTAATATCTGCTGCCTTCTTCACCAGGGACTCAGCTCTTACAGCAAACATGTTACCCTGCTCATGAAGCTCCTAAACAAACACACAGATAAGAGTATTATTCTCAGCCCAAAGTTCATTAAACAAACTTCTATATGTTATGTCTGTGCTCTCACTTTAACATTTTTCATTTCAATCTTGAGGTTGTCCAGGCTGCTGAAGATGAGCTCCCTCTGCAGGACAGGACTGACAAGACACACAAACTGCCAGATGGCCTCTCTCTCCACGTCAAACTCCTGCCATGCACTCACAGTGACCTAATGACCAATGAGAATCACACATTACTGTACCATTTCACGTCTAATTGGTGAAACCAACTGAAAGTAATCGGAGTGATTACATTTCTTGCAGTTTTTTTCGTTGCATTACAGGCTTACACTTTATGCATAAACAGTAAATATGTACTCGAATGGTAGCCAAAAAGTAATGACTCTCTGCTGGAAACAAGCTCGGATCATTTTAAGGTCTTTTTTGATTGCAAGGACCCCCCATTGTCCACAGCAACATTCAAAGTTCCCATGACTTTTCCAGTTGTTTGTGATTTACTGGATAAGGATTAAGTATAAGGATTTTATTTATTTATTTATTCATTCATTCATTACAATTTCTACCTTAAAAAATTGTTTAGAACTTAGCATAACTAGAAAAAATAAAATGAGAACTACCATTAGTCATTAGTTAAGATTCTAATAGTTTAGTTTAGAATATTTTATACAATACATAAAGTACACAGACGTATCAACAGAAATAAATGACCTTATCAATCATAATTAAATAATTAAATTTATATACAAATATACATAAAATATATGTAACAGTTAGGATCCTGCCTATGTGGCTAAAATGCTATGAGCTAAAATATGGAAATCTTTCTGAAGAGTTTTTACAGACACTTCCATGGGATTAAAACAAATTATAATATGGCCTATGTGTAAATATCATCATTTGATTGAAAGCGTTACCTGCAGGTGTTTCTCCTGAGCTGTCCAGTCTTCTTTATAGAAATTACCTTGAGAACGGAGATCTGGCTCTTTTTTTTGCTGGGTTTTCATATTTTGCTATGTACACACCATGAAAGGGTGAGACAGGCAAGAGCGAGAAAGGAAAATGGAAGGGGAAGACAAAAATAAAATAAATGATTCTGAGATTTTCCCCCTTGGAATATCATGCATGACAAAGAGTCACTTATTCACAGCTATCAGATTAGCAAATAAAATCGAAGAGCAGATTCATCATGTCTATTGCATTATGCGTGTCAACAAAATTAATTCTACCTGGTGAATGAGGAGCAGCTGTTTGGCCTCTGTTACATTCTCTGCGTTCAGTATTCTTCTGTGTTCCTGTGTCTGGATCACCTCCTCATCATTTACCTCCTCCTTCACCTCCTCTCCAGCCTTTATGGTCCCTTCATTGGCCACTGCAACAGGAACATCCTGAGAAAACAGTAAAAGAGTTTAACCATGCAAAATGTCATGAACAGTAATGCCACAGATATCTGTACAACACAAAGTTCCTGTAGATGATGTGCAAAAATGGAAAATTATATTCCAATAACCATATATTAACATTTGCATAACACTTCCTTTCCAAAGTGAACATGGCATTTATGGCCAATGAGCAAAAATGAAGACATGAAGACCACCCTTCACCTCAGACAGAGACAGTAGCAGTGCAGAAAACTGTTCTGAGAGTTTATCAAGAGCAGCTCTCTGTGTGTGAACCTCACTCTCAGGACTTATGTCCTCCAGGACAGCGAGACGAGCTTTGAGCCAGTCCAGAGTCTCGTCCTGAGCCTTTACCGCCCAACGCTGCATCTGCAGAGGGAGGAAGAGAGAGGTCAGCTGAAGTCACACAGCAGACAGTGGTCTGCATTCACATATACAGTATGTAGATTTTGGGTGAGCTTACCTGGACAGAGGAGATTTCAGCATCACTCTGAGACGTCTGCTGGGAAAGAAGCCATCCAGATAGCTCACTGAACCTGGAGCACAGCACAAAAAAAAAAAAAATCCTGAAAATTTCAAACAACCTGATCACCAGCATATGTTGTCCCTTGTGAGAAAATGCACTTAATTAAAATTTTAAAAGTATTTTAATAAAAAGTACTTGCAGAAGAAATAAAAGGCTACTTAAGCTTAATTAAAGAAAGTATACTTTAATGACTGCTTCTTAACACACTTAAGTACACTTATAAAAAAGTGCATTTTATAATAATGTCAAATGAATAATTTTACTTTAAAGTACATTTTACATACTTATGATTTAATAATATTTTGTCATACACATTTGTTATTGACACACTTTTGTCAACAACATACATATGTATACTAAATAGTATAGTATACTAAAGCACAATTAAAGTACTTGATTATAATTTTAAATATAGTGTGTTATTTTGTTATTATATTCAAAGTTAAAATATTTTACAGAAGTATATTATATAAATACTAAATTGCAAGTTCATCATTATAAATGTGTAATTAAAAATAAAAATGTAAATTTAAATACATTGCATACAACGTTCAATAGAAATGATATTAAATAAATTATTTTTTAATAATAAATGCTATATTCAGCAGTATGCTTTAATATAATTAATTATAATTGCATGAAAAATTACAGATACAAATGTTAAAATTAAATTTAAATACATTGCATACAACGTTCAATAGAAATGATATTAAATAAATTATTTTTGAATAATAAATGCTATATTCAGCAGTATGCTTTAATATAATTAATTATAATTGCATGAAAAATTACAGATACAAATGTTAAAAAAGAGCCTTGCTTAAGTAGGTCAAAAATCACTCTAAAGTTCAGCTCTAAAGTGCATTTAATAAAATTTTAAATTTAATTGCAATTAACAAGCAATATGGACAGAATTCAATCTGTAATGTGTCCCAATGTGAAATGTAATGTTTGCATCTCACCTGGCATGCCACTCTCTCCATTTATCCGGGTGCTGTTGTAGTCTCAAGTGTGTTCGTTCTACTAAACCCCTGACCTCCGAAAGATGATCTCTGGTCTCCTCTAGCATTTGATGGCCCATGTCATTCTCTGGAAGATCCTGACAGAGATGCTCCATTGTCTTTACTCGCTTCTCACAAGCAGAAAGAGGGTTTTTGTGTCTGAAAAAGGCCTATTAAGACACATAAATAAATGTTAATATTACATTTTCATGAAATGTAACTTGCAAGATCTTTTCGTCATCTGTTGTATCTCACCCTGTGATCTTTGATCATTCTTTCACTGCCGGCTGTGAGCAGGGCCTTGTCCTCCCTTTTCAGCTCTACCCGACACTCCTGTAGCATGGCCATCACCAAACGCCTCTCTGTTTCCACCCGGAGTCTGAGCAGATGGGATGGGGCCTCGGCTTGAATGTCCTGGTAGAAAGAAAATGCATCATGATTAATCCTTTAGGAGAAGTTCCTGTTAAACTGTCTTCATTTTCATCTTTTTTAACCTTTCAACTGACCTTCCATTGCTTGTGCAGTTGTCTGACTGTCTCCCGCAGACTCTGTTGGTCTTCCTCAGAGATGATATCAGTGAGGTCATCACACGCCTTTAAATAAGCACTTAAAATGTGCCGGTCCAGTCGCCCAAAGAACTCCTGAGCAAATAATTACACACTTAATTAGAGAAACAAGACAAATTAAATATGTTTGAAGGGTAAGACATTATTGACGTACATTATGTTTGAGGAACAGCTCATCTGGTTCTCCCCTTTCCTTTAAACAGGCCTGGCCCACGCACAGCGCCTTCTCCAGGTCAGCGCGAGACTCTTCATATCTCCGCATGAGGTTGCCATTAGTCTCTGCCACCTGCCTCCATTCTAAAGCCTCCTGCATTAGAGCCTGACCAGAGCAGAACACAGTTACTCTATCAGCTCTGTAGTTGATAAACAAATCCAAACTAGAGAACACAAGCAAGGGTTAGAGAATCTCCACTTAGAGAGGCTGCAGAGGTAAGGATTTTTGAACACAGTTACTCTATCAGCTCTGTAGTTGATAAACAAATCCAAACTAGAGAACACAAGCAAGAGTTAGAGAATCTCCACTTAGAGAGGCTGCAGAGGTAAGGATTTTTAGTGAATGATGACTTAAATTTTGTATGACTTCAGAAGACTTGGATTGCATATACTGTATATGTGACCCTGGATCACAAAACCAGTCATAAGGGTCAATTTTTTTAAATTGAAATACACCATCTCAAAGCTGAATAAATAAGCTTTCCATTATGCTGATTTAGTGCTCTCTTATTTTATCAACATTGAAAACTGATTTGTTGCTTACTATTTCTGTGGAAAAGATGATTCTTTGATTAATAGAAAGTTGAAAAGAACAGCCTTTATTTGAAACTGATATATTCTGTAACATTAAAAATGTATTTACTTTTTTTTTTAAACAACTTGCTGAATAAAAGAAAAACTTTTGAATGGTAGTGTATGAAAAGTTTATTGCACATCTGTAATGTAGTACAACCTGTGCAGTGGTCTGAATCTCGGTTACTCTGTTCTGCAGGAACGACATGTCAAAATTGTGCAGAGATTTCGCACAGCACAGCGCCCTCTGTAGGGACAGGTAACTGCGCTCCATAGCGCAAACACAACGCTTACAGGTCTGCTGCTGAGTTTGTAGCTCCTGCCAAAAATGAATAAAACAGAAATAAACACAGAGATCAATTCTAGTTCACACAGATTACAGAAGACAGGCACTTCTTATTTGTCACATCATTACTACTTGACCACACTGTATTCCTCATGGTCCAATAATCTTTTTCTCCCAGTGGTCTGTACTGACCTGGCACATTTCCTGGTTGTGTTGCTGTGTGATGATGTGTCCAGCATGCTCCGCTGTCTGGTAGAAAGCTGAGATTTGTTTCTCTAACTCCTCTAACAGAGGAAATAGAGCCTGGCACTCCCTCAGAATTAAAGGACACTTTTCTTTCAGCTGTGAGGATACAAACAAACAATCACACAACATTTATTCTCAGACATATCACTGGACAATTCTGTGATTTATTCACCCTCATACTGTTGCAGACTTATGTGATTTTGTTTTTATTTGGTGGAACACAGAATCAGATATTTAGCAGAATGTTCATGCTATTCTTTTCTATATAATGAAGGTGAATGGTGACTAGAGGCTGTCCAGTTCCAACACTGATAGAAAGTACAATGAAGTGGTCCAAAAGACTTGCATTTATAGTTCTAGTTCTGTTTAATGATGCTTTTCTTCTTTCTTAAAGAAAGAAAGCCTGTGATCGCCGTCACTTTAAATGTACTGAAAAGACTAGAGTGAATGTTCCTGTTAAATGTCTGATTCTGTGTTCCACCAAATAAAAACAACACTAGAACTTTTCAGATGGAAATGATAACATAATATTGTGCAAACATTGCGCAAACCTGATGGAGCTGTGCTTCTGCGGTTGTTATAGAAGAAAGTGCTTTAGTTCCGCTACCATGAACAGAGTCTTTGGCCAGAAGCTGTGCAGAGCAAGCAGCTGCCTTATATTGTGCTTCCACACCAGGCAGCCTGTGCTTGATGTCCTATAATGCATGTGAAATTGTCTTGCATTTATCATTTCTGTGGCCACATACAGAAAAAAATGGGGGACATCAGCTGCAAAATTCACTTTTACATGGTGCTTGAACATATATGTGTGTTGGCAGCGTGTGTACACAACAGTGGTGGACAGTAACGGAGTAGCTTTACTTCGTTACTGTACTTAAGTACATTTTTCAAGTATCTGTACTGTGTACACAACCACCCTATAATGATAAAAATCCACCCATTGCTTTTTTTTTTAAATCCCCATAAATAATAAGCTCTTTCTCAGATCAAGCTGTTCACAGATTCTTGGCAGTGTCACGTACTTTTGGCAGGCCCCTCCCATGATTGACTCTGGTGTTTTACCACAGACCCGCCCTGAGTGAGCTGTAAACAATCCGCCATTGTTTTGATGCTGGAGCAGGTGTAGACAAGAATGTCTCCTAAGCGATTGAGGTGTTTTGTTGTTGGATGAAATAATGAACATAGCAGTCGTCATTTACTCCCGGCATCTGAGCCGCTGAAGACGCAGTGGATTACTTTTGTTTTTGAAGCGAATGCGCCCTCGATCTATCAAAATGCGTTTATGTTCGCGTGAATCAATCGGGATCCAGCTTCACCTCCAGAAGAAGTGAATATTAGGTTTTTTTTAATGAAACTTAGCAAATCTTAGCAAAATTATTCCTAATAAAGTGCTAGTTAGCAAGTTCCACGACGAAAACGGCTTAAGTTTACAGCTTTAGTGAACTGCTCGTCACCCCAGGAAGAGAGGGGCGGGGTGAGCAGAGCTCATTAGCATTTAAAGGGACATGCACCGAAACGGGTCGCTGTGAACAGAGCTGTTTTTGACAAGGTAAAAAGGGTGTTGTTTTACACTACCATTGAGATATTTTAACCAAACTATGTTATAGACTTTTCATGAAGACCCTAAAGAGTCATAACAACTTGTGGAAAATGGGCATCTGATGTCCCCTTTAACAACACACTCCAAATACAGTAAATGTTGAAACCTCTTTACCTCAACATCCTGCATAAAGGTTTTGACATCCAACAATGACACTTGAAGCGGCAAGGAAAGTTTGGTAATGAAAGTGTCCAGAAACTCTTGTATGTCTAACATTATTAACACATCTGTCTCTGTGTATTAACTGCAAGGTCTGCTTGTGTCTTTCAAGAAGCCTTAAGATCTCCTGCACAATAAAACACAGATAAATGTAAGACTCAGAATTCATGTTAAAGGAAGAAAGTGAAGTTTTTGGCAGTTTTGTTAAGACTCATTAAGAGATTCTCATTCATCCATTCTCCAATACACCATACATGTTCATACAGAAAAACACAGATTTCCTTGATTTACCTGGTCGTGTAGTCGCTTTTTGTGAATGGCTTTGGCGGTCTCGTCATGAGCTTGCTGAGGGACCAGTTCCTCTCGTAGGATCTTCTCTGCTTGATGTAACCACACTCCAACTTCACCCAAAGGATGAGGCAAACCACTATCCAGCTGTAGATGCCAATCCAAAAACTGCAGTAAGAAAAATACCACATAAACTGTCACAAAAAAAAAAAAAAAATTATAAGAAACCCAATTAGAATACAGTATCTGCACTAATGGACTGGAATTCCCTTTTGAGCTCTGTGCCTGGGAAAACCTCATTTACCAGTGGCCCGAGGAGAGGGGCATGAACGTAGAAGGAGAAAGAAAAACCAAAAGGAAAAGAGCAAGAATGAAACACAGAGAGAGACAGAGACAGCAGGAAGATGCTACAGGCAGAGAGATTGATTGACTACTGAGTCCGCAAGGATTAAACTTGCTGGTGAGCTGCTATCATTCTGCCCTCTGGACACTGAGATGGTGAAATGTTAAGCATTTTCTCTAAAAACATTTTTTTTTAAAACTGTGCCTTTATCTGCACAGCCATGATATGATTTCTACATTACAAATATATTTTTTGATTCAACCAAGACTGCCACTACTGCTAAAATTCATGAGCCCTGATAAAAATTTTTTTTTATTAAATCCCCTTCTTCCCCGTGCACCTGCTTCTGTTATTCAGGAAAACATATTTTTCCATAATTACTGATTCTCATATAATTTGATGAGGAAAAAGAAGTAATTACTTGAACCAGTGAAACCAGGATGAAACTGCAAAATCATTGCTAAAAGTTGTAGTGCTGTTACCAAGCTACCATTTAGCAGAACCATAGGCATACATGCACACATACTGTATAATTAAGCACATCATTGTTCAGTATATGAAGCATACCTGAGCTGTCTGCTTTAATGTAGAGCTCAGCAGCGTTTACAAGAGCCTGGTGGCTGGATTCATACTTCTCAAAGAACTGCTGCCCCTCCACAAAAGACTACAGAAGCAAAGAATGAACACAAGTAAAGATCAGATATTTTAATTGTGGAATCAAAGCACAAAGTAAAGTAATAAGTATCTTAATGTGATGGAATTGACTCAAAAATTATTATGTATGAAAACATGTTTGCATGGTTAGGCAATGGAGGAGCTGAGAGAAGAATAAAAAAAAAAACAGTTAAACAGTCTCTTGCAATCTCTCTGGCTTGAAAACTTACACCATAGCTTTGTAGCAAAAGCTCCATTGATTCCAGTTGGCCATATTTAATTATCCAGGATTTGAGCTTGGACTCAGCTAGTGTCAAAAATTCCAGCATAGAGTATTTTGTCTCCCAGAATTCCAGTTTGCTCAAGTGAACATGTGAGGAGGTAGATATGTAGTTTAATCTGAAGGCAGGTAAATAAAAGCAGGTTAATAATATAATATAATATAATATAATATAATATAATATAATATAATATAATATAATATAGTTTTATTTATAGCCATTGCAAATTTAATTTTAAATTCTATTATAAATTGATTATGATGTTTACCTCTCTGCCATGTCTTGCAGTTGTTCCATGGGAATGGGGACATTATTAACACATCTGTCTCTGTGTATTAACTGCAAGGTCTGCTTGTGTCTTTCAAGAAGCCTTAAGATCTCCTGCACAATAAAACACAGATAAATGTAAGACTCAGAATTCATGTTAAAGGAAGAAAGTGAAGTTTTTGGCAGTTTTGTTAAGACTCATTAATAGATTCTCATTCATCCATTCTCCAATACACCATACATGTTCATACAGAAAAACACAGATTTCCTTGATTTACCTGGTCGTGTAGTCGCTTTTTGTGAATGGCTTTGGCGGTCTCGTCATGAGCTTGCTGAGGGACCAGTTCCTCTCGTAGGATCTTCTCTGCTTGATGTAACCACACTCCAACTTCACCCAAAGGATGAGGCAAACCACTATCCAGCTGTAGATGCCAATCCAAAAACTGCAGTAAGAAAAATACCACATAAACTGTCACAAAAAAAAAAAAAAAATTATGTCACAAAAACAATATAACACCTTGTGTGGATTTTTTGTGGACTTATTTTGACTAAATCTGAATGTCCTCAAAGGTAAAAATCATTAAGTGATTCATAAATAAAGTAAATGGACTAGGATTAGGGTTAGACCTAATCCAAGATTAGGGTTATTTATTATAATTAGCTTCATATAAAAATAATACAAATCTATGGTGTATCTGACCCATGCAGACAGTCTCTCCCAGGCCTGTTTGACCAGAGCCTGATCTGCAGTCAGCTTGTCGTCCTTCTGAGTGGACTGAATGCATGTTTCCACTTGTCTTCTCTGCACCTCAAACTGTACACGATAACGCTTGAATGTCTGAGAGAAAGAGAGAGCGAGTGAGTGAAAGAAAGAGAGAACTACAGGAAATTGAATTACTGAAATTCTGAATATTCAAATAATGTCCAATGTAATGCTAATAGGAGAAAGACAGCAAGATAACACAGCCTGTCCAAAAAATGACAAAGCAAGAGAAAGAGAGAAAGAGAGACATGCCAAAAGCTGAAAAAGAATTTAAACAGCCAAATTGCACATGCATGTATTCATGCAATAATGGGCTCCAATTTTCCACTTTCTCTCTACCCATGCGGTCTTTGCTAGAGCTCTGGTTCTTCTGAATATGGAACATGTCCGTGGGCGCTACAGAAAGCAACAGCCATCGCTCACTGGTGTGTAGTGCCCATGATTATGAGAGCAGTGAGTGCTCTCAGCTCTAATGTATATTAGCATTGTCTGCATGCGTATGTGGGAGTGTGCTGAGTTTTAAGCAACCAGTGTTTTGTCTGGGATCTACCATGTTTTTTTTCAATTTTCCATTTTTCTTACACAGAGTCATATGAATTATGATGACTATACACACAGCGGTGTCCAAAATCTGAGACCACTGTGAAAATTTCAAATCTCAAATCATGCCTGACAACATATACTACTGGTTAAAAGTTTGGGGTCAATTACATTTTTTAATCTTTACAAACAGTAACAGTAATATTGTAAAATTATATTATTTAACATATGTTTTTATATTAGGAAAAAAAAAAATATATATATAATATACAGTATAT
>NW_015549610.1:1563466-1572140 GCF_001515605.1 Sinocyclocheilus anshuiensis
CCCCCCCGGACCCCATTAGAGTGGGGACATTTTAGAGTGGCCTTTTATTGTGGCCAGCCTAAGGCACACCTGTGCAATAATCATGCTGTCTAATCAGCATCTTGATATGCCACACCTGTGAGGTGGATGGATTATCTCGGCAAAGGAGAAGTGCTCACTAACACAGATTTAGAAAGATTTGTGAACAATATTTGAGAGAAATAGGCCTTTTGTGTACATAGAAAAAGTCTTAGATCTTTGAGTTCAGCTCATGAAAAATGGGAGCAAAAACAAAAGTGTTGCATTTATAATTTTGTTCAGTGTATATATAGCTTTTCTGCAGACATTACTCCAGTGTTCAGTATATGATTCTTCAGAAATCTAATATGCTGATTTGATGCTTAATAAACATTTCTCATTTTTTCTGTTTGTTTTTTTTTGGTTAATAAATTACAGCATAGCTTGATAAAATGTTTATTCAAAAGCACTTCAGTTCAAAATAGGTTCAGACATAACCAAAGAATGACTCACATTTTATTGAGGGATCTATTTGTGAACTTAGTAATAGCTCTGAACAATTTGCTGACTGAATGAGTCTGATTCGGTTCATAGGAGTCATTTCTTCTTTGCAAGAAAGAGTCATTGGTAAGAAAATCTGAAATTCATGCTAGTCAACTTCCAGCTATTTATAACATTATTTAAAGTGAAAACAGTTGTATTAAATTTCATAAATAAAAACATTAAGTATTTTTACTAAGAGTCTAGTCTTCTGAACCCTACCCAGTATATCAGTATTTCAACCAACAGCCACACTGTTCTCTTGGATATCAGTATGAATAGTGGCCATTTGACCACCCAGGCATTGGGCATCCAATTGATATCATATGTTGTCTACATTGCTTTCAGCCAATAGGTTCTGATTGTGACCCTGAGCTCACCTGGTACTGCACAGCGAGACTTCCTCCATCCCTCTGGGCTTGAGCACAGTCTCTCTCCAACTGATCTGCCCACGCTTTCAGCTCCCTCAGTGTCTTACGCTGCTCCCTCTGAGAGAAAAAAAGAGCGCCGTGTTAGTTAGGATTGTAGAAACAAGACAAAAAGCAAACATTTGTGCAGATTTAAGGCCCTTGGGGAGCTCTACACTCATCATTTGCTTACCTAAAGTAATTTAATGCATTTTAAACCCCCGACTCAATACAATTTTGCAGTTCAAACATGCATCACTAATGCCACATTTATAAATCCAACGCAGACTTTGCACTCATGCTGTTTGCAGAGTTCCTCTCCTCCATTGTACGGATCTGCCCCAAACCTCTCCACGGGGGAGCAAGAAATCAGCTCTGCGGGGGAGATACTAATCATTTTACACACATTTACCCTCCCTATTATGAATTAGGAACAAGAGCGAGAAAGTGAGAGCAGTGTTCAGCTAATTCTAATGAAATTAAGCCTACTCTTCCGGCGCTCGTCATACATTTTGGCATCCTCCACGAGGTAATGCCTTTGGGTCATCAAAATGATTATATCATGACCTTGCCAATGTCTACCGCGTGTTCTCCTCCCCGCCTCCCCGAAACGAATGCTGTCACAGGCATACAATGCCCTGAAATATTAAAACCTACATTGTCTCAGTTTAAATGTATAACAAAGAGGTGAAAATGGTTCAAATTACAGTGACTTTGAAACACGTGCAGACGGTGGCATGAGGGAACTAATGGTTTCTACAAAAGGACCAGGTGGTGACAGGATCAGTTCAGCGCTTCAACTTGGTTATGAACCATTATTATTTTTTAAAGACTGCTACTAATGCTAATCATCAGGTTATCAGTATCAACCCAAAGCCAAAGGTCGTTATTGTCATGCAAATGTCACCCAGTTGTAATGCAAATATAATAGAAAAGGGAGTAAAATTATACTGGGCATATCAAAGGTGTATAATGCCCTGGACTATTAAACCTGATCCACACAACATCCGCGCCACTCATGATGAAAAGGAAGGCAAAAATCCACTAAAAGGATTTTAAACTACATGGCACAGCAGCAGGTGGAAATAGTGGTGGAGCAGTCAAAGCAGGCATAATGTGTTTTATACAAGCAAACGTACCTCTAACATTTCTTCAATGGCTCGAGGAGCAAGATAAAACTTGAGACGAAAAGGGATGCACGTAAACAACAATACATTAGTGGACAAAACAGAGGGAGGAGTATAAAGAGAGAAATATAGTGTAAGAAAATGGTGAGTAGAGAGACGTGAATCCACAAATAAGACAGACTGTTGATAGTGGTCATTTAACAGAGTAAAGAGCATCAGACCATGAGACATACAGTGAATGGAGAGCTGGTTGAAGTTTAGTCGTAGGATGAGAAATATTTATAGTACCTCCTCTTGTTGCCGCCCTATCTCTGTCTCTTGGCGATCTGGTTGATGCTTCAGAAACTGTGCCACATATGTCATGATGGACTTCTCATCTGGCTTGTCCACATCCACATCTAAATCATATTAAAGAAGATTTAAATGTACAGTAATTTTACAATTTCCAACAAAATTTTAATAAAATACAGGTTCTGCAATGAACACCCTGTGTTTCAGATGAGGCCCATAACTTCTTTTCTTCCTAAAAAGGTTTGTTGAAATTTTTACTCACTCATTGCGGTTCATTGTTCTGTGGCTAATTTGATTTAATTTATTTTTTCAGTCACAGTCATTTCATTTTAGCTTTACCTCCCGTCTCCTGTTTTTGTGCATCCATGCATTAACATTTAGCTTTAACACACCTTGAAATTACCTACTCAAATTTCAAAGATTGTATGCACAACATATTTGGTGTATTTTGAAAATGATACCAGGCAGTAATTGCAACTTTCGATAATGCTATAGCAAGAATCTGAAACATTTGATGATTTGATGCTCAAGAAATATTTCTTAATATTATCAGTGTTGAAAATGGTTGTGCTGCTTAATACTTTTGTGCAATTTTAAGCTTTTTGTGCTTAATATCAGGTGCAATGTCTAAAAAACAGCAATCGTCAAGTCGATATGGTCTGGCAGAGGCTTCACTGATGGTTACCTTTACAAAAGAACCATGGCTAACAATGTCCCTTGACTTAGCATTTACTATTTGTTCAGTCAGCTTTACCGTGGCTAATGGGCCACTAATCGTTCAAATGTCAAACTTCATTTGTCAGACTCCTGTAGGAAGCATGAGGAAGCTCAGATGGCGTCTAGCAGGTCGAAGACTTAACCCCTCCATTAAAAATTAATCAATCATATCCTCTGTGAGTGGCATGCTGCTAATTAGAATTTAAGCATTTGGCGCTTAGAGCCTTGTGCAACACAATTTGAAAGTACATAGTCAAAAAACAAACTGTGTCTGTCTGTTACTATGTACAAAGCAGCATATTTGTGAATTAACATCACAAACAGACTCTGCATCAAATCTCTAGTCATGATTTGGACCAAAAATTGCAAACATGAAACATGTTCTGTTTTTCTGTATGACTGGTATCACCTTCAGGATCAAGTAATCGTGGGATGCCCAGTTCTCTCTCAGCCAAAGAGAAGGCCTCTTCTAGGTTATCCCTGTTGGGTCTCCTCCAAACACGTTCCATGTTAACCAGATGGGGTCGCAAAGCAAAGATGACAGCATGAAAAGCCACCCCTGTGCGCCAGCTGGGACCAAAGTCCTTCACATCCAGACCCAATCTCCTGAAAACACACACGTACGTATGTACATTATGTCAAAACCCAGGAAGAATGCTGTCATATGCATTACTTAGGGAAACGGGATTAAAGAACAATATATTAATTCAATGCCTTGCACAAGCATAACACAGTTCTTACTTTGTTGCTGTGGTCTGCACCCATTTGAGAAGGGCTCTCTTGGCCCCGCCCTGAAAAGAAAGGCGGGGCTTGCGTTTGACAGGTGGGCTGCTGGTCTCAGTGCTGTTGGAGCTTTCCACTGATGAATTGCTGCTAGATTGAGGTTGTAGGGCTGGTAGATGGCTGGTGAGCTCCTCTATCTGAACAAGAAGATGCAGAGGAAGTGTCAAAAATGTTATTAACTACTCTGTTATTTTGTTAAATTATAGTAACTTAAAGACATTATTGTTGAAGAATGGTTGAAATATTTATGGAAATTACTCGAATATTTTTTACCTGGAAATATAAGATGATGGTCCATATCAACCCAAGCACAATCGAGGGTCTGCCGTCTACCACATCTGTTGGGTTGATGTTAACTAATTTAATCTGTTAAGCAAAAAAGAAAGAAAGCAAGCAAGAAAGAAAGAAAGAAAGAAAAACTGTCATTATTTACTCACCCTCCTGCCACTTCAAAACCACATGACTTTAATTCTTTTGTTTACACATATTGAAAGTGAATGATGAATGGCTGTCAAGCAAGACTTTCAGTGAATACTGACTAAAATTTATTGCAAGCTATTGTTAGAGTATTAAATTACTAAAAATAAAAATGAAATAAATATAAATGAAAGTTAAATAGAAATATTTCTAACTAATCAAACTAAATTATTAATATTAAACTATAATTAAAATGAAAACTGTAAATATAACAATAAAAGCTAATTCAAAATATTAATACACACTAACATTGTATATAAAATATTCTAATATGGAAGAGAGCAGCTCAAAATCCGTTTGTATTCCTTGAACAACAGCAAATCATACAATTTTGAAATGAAATGAGGGTAAATAAGCACAGAATTTTTTATTTTTAGGATGCTGATTTTGCTATCACTTTTATCAAGTCAATTCTTAATTCAAGGTTACATTTGGAGAGATCCTGTTTCAGAAAGTGATAATGTCAATCATAGACATATAGACAGTCAAAAGAAAGGTCACACTAACCGGAGATCCTCTGTAGGCCGACTGAAATGGTGACAAAACAAAGGGGAGAAAGACAGAGGAAGAAGAATAGAGGTCATTGCATGCTGTTAACAAAAGTGTGTCCCATCAACTGAAGGACAGGTGAGAAGGAGCCTCAGCTCTGAGATAACCTAAAACCCTTCAGTGACAGACAAGGTGTGCACTGCACACATGCACCTATTGTTATAAACACACCAAGGCACAAATACTAAAAACCAGCCACACATAAGTCGAAAGAATGAAAAATCCACACAAAAATACATAATCATAACATCCACTTACTTAAAAAAAAGCCCATTAATTTAAAATATTGTGTCCCATATTGCACATAAAAGTACACTTCAGCATAATACAAAACAGTTCTGTACTCTAGTTTCTCCCACTGTGCTCCACGGGGAATAGAGAGAGATGAGAGAGGGATGACAGAGGCAGATAAGATGGTGAAATTAGCTTACGAAATGAATCCTCAGCTTCTTGAGAGATCAGATACTCAGACAGACAGACCACCTCAGGAGTGGGAGGCTTAGCTCAGCTTCATTCACTGACAGGCTGTATAATTACAGTCTGAAGCACAGCTATACAGTAAATGAAATATCCGTGCTTCTCCCAAGAGAGATGATATGAAAAAATACCCTGTTTATAAAAGGGGGGAAAATGGGCCTCATTTCAAATCGCCATGGTTTTACTATAAAATATTAGACAATGACAGCAATCCTCTTCTTTTTATCTATTATAACAGCACTACATTACAGTTTTTCTCAGTCGCTTTGGTGCATTTCTCAAATCATCCTTAATATTTGCAAAAATGTATGTGCATTTCTCAAAACAATTCGTACAACCAGCACCCACAATGGATTACCTGCAAAAGCCTGTAACTTACTCAAAATCTTTAGTTCATCTCTCAAAAGTAAGTATTTATGTCAATGAACATATCAGTGCCATCAGAATGAAAAGTACTTGTGCCATTGTTCACAAACAAGATAGTCAAAATGCTTAGTCATGTTGTCAATATAACAGGGCACTGTTAGTATTACCTAAAGTAAACTATGGCAGCATTTTGGATGACAGTTACTGTATTGAACTGTATGCCATATGCTTATGTATGCCATATATCCATTTAAAAAGTACAAATTTACTCATTACGGTATGTGGGACATTGATTGAAAGAGACTGGATAGAATTCCACTTACACTTTTACTAGTGGTCTGACCAAAAAAAAAAAACATTACAATGTCATTGTGGCATAGAAAAGGAAAAAATAAATATGGGCACAAAGATGAAAATAAAAAAAAATAAGAAAGTCCATTGTTAAGAAAAATGGTAAAATTAACTTTTGAGTGGTCAAATATTTTTGTGACCATTAAACTGTATACACTACCTTTCAAAGGTTTAGGGTTGGTAAGAATTTGTATGTTTTTGAAAGAGGTCTCTTATGCTCACCAAGGCATTCATTTGAAAACACAGTAATATTGTGAAGTATTATTACTTAATTTAAAATAACTGTGTTCTATTTGAAAATGTAATTCATTTATTTAAGTGATGGCAAAGCTGAATTTTCAGCAGTTTTCAGTGTAACATAATCCTTCAGAAATCATTATAATATGCTGATTTGGTGCTCAAGAAACATTATTAGTAGTAGTATTGTTGAAAACAGTTGTGCTGCTTACATTTTTTTTTTTACGAAACTGATCATTTATTTCAGGGTATATATGTATATATATGTATGTACAGTATGTATGTATGTATTTTGTGTTGTATTGTCTGTTATAATGCCCTTTTCACAACAGGGTCCTAATTTAGGGATTTATTTTGTGAAAATGCCTGGCTGACTGTACATTAATTAGTCAATTTGTTCAACTTTGGCAACCACAGACAGAGAGACTGTATGTGGGAAGCTCAGCGCCACATATACGGCACCAGAGACAGATTTATTAGAAGTTGACTCAGGACTAAACCTCAATAAGGTGAATGATTTCAGTCTGACGTGTCAACATCACCTCATAACTCTATTCTGAGCCATGTAGCATGTTCTAATTAATCCATAAATCCTTAATTTGTTGGTGATTTAAATGAAACAATTTCTTGGTTAGAATGAGAATTAAACATGAAATGAAGAACAGGGTTTTCCTTCTCTTTGTCTCTCGTGAGACAGTGTTGTAAAGCAAGAGAGCAGTATCAGAGCAGAACGGGGAAGAGGTTGTGTAGGTCAGACTGAGTGGTTATGACCTGGAGCTGTACACCTGAGCAAAGCACTCTGGGAATGGACTGCCTTACCCTCCTGCCCTCCAGAAACTTCAGTGCTCTTCCCACGTTAGCAACCCAGTGGATCCTCCTCAGCTTGCGGCCCTGTTCACATGGCTGTCAGATGGGAGAAGATAGCACAGCAGACAAAAGGAAAACGGTGATAGACAGAGGAAAATGTAAATACCCAGCAAGGAACAGGGAGAAAGATATGAAAACTCAAAACAGAGAGAGAAAAAAAGCAGTTGGGCCGGATAGTTATATACAAATAATACAGAGAAACAGAGAATACAAAGATGACACCAAATAGATTGCAAGAGACAAAAGTAAAAAAGAAAAAAAAATATCAAAGGACCATGTGTCACTTGCTATATTGATTGTTACAGCACTGCAAAGACCTGAGGCACCAATAGCCTTATGGGATTGTTCACTGAGAGTGTGGGTATTCATGTGTGTGTGAGTAAGCGAGCGCTAATAAAGTGCAGTGAATACACTTCTTTTTTTTTTTTGGTAATATGTCTTGTATTATCATGTTTGCTATCATTTAAAACAATGTCATAATTTAAAAACAACGTTCTATATTACAGAAATTTAAATCTGACTGGGACAATGATGCTTGATACCGTAAAAGTCATTTGTACAGCTGTTAAGTAACTTCGATTAACAAAGGAAAATCAAATACCAAAACAACTAAAAGTGCATTTTTCTTACCAGTTTGTGACCAGACAGGACTTCAAGAAGAGCTAACAACATCACTCCATCTTTCACATCTTCAAAGAGATCAGAGACCACTAAAGGAGGATTATGCTGGGGAGGGAAAAAAATCCAGTGATGATTTGATATTTTACTTCAAACTATTTAGACATCTACAACGTACAAAAGACAGATAGAACAATACACAGACAGAATGACAGACAGAAGGACAGAAAGAACAATAGACCGATAGAATGATATACAATAGGAAGAATGATAGATAGAACAAAACAGAACGATAGAATGATAGTTAGAATTACAGATAGAACAACAGATCGAATGAATGATAGATAAAGCGACAGAATGATAGAATGATAGATTGATAGAGTGATAGAACAATGGAAGATAGAATGAGACAGAACAACAGAGAGACGGAAATATATAGAAAAATAGATAGAAAGATAATTAAAATGATAGATAGAACGATAGAATGACTGATGGAACGAAAGATAGAACAAAAGATAGAATGAAAAACTGTTAGATAAAACGACAGAATAATAGATAGAACAACAGACAGATACAACGACAGAATAACAGAATAACAGACAGACAGACAGACAGACAGACAGATAGATAGATAGATAGATAGATAGATAGATTGAATATTAGATGATAGATAGACAGACAGACAGACAGACAGATAGATAGATAGATAGATAGATAGAATAATTGAATATTAGATGATAGATAGATAAAACGACAGAATGATAGATAGAACAACAGACAGATACAACGACAGAATAACAGAATAACAGACAGACAGACAGACAGACAGATAGATAGATAGATAGATAGATAGAATAATTGAATATTAGA
>NW_015549610.1:1572163-1579671 GCF_001515605.1 Sinocyclocheilus anshuiensis
GATAGACAGACAGACAGACAGACAGATAGATAGATAGATAGATAGATAGATAGATAGATAGATAGATAGATGTGATGTGAGTTTGAATGAGCTTTATAGATTAAACCCAGTGAATATTAGTGTTGTCAGTCGTAAGCTTAAAGAGTAAAAGTGCTGATTGTAGAGACAGCAACTCTTAAGACAGCAGTTACATGACTGGGATTTGGAGTGGAAAGCAGCCGGGTGGCAAAATCATTCATGAGGAGATTAATATGAAACAGTGAAAGTGAGTGTGTATGTGTGTGTGTGTGCGTGTGTGAGAGAGAGATGTAGAGGGGGTGGGGACTTATATTTCAAAAGAATGGAAAAATAGAGAGAGAAAAAAGTAGTTTAAGAGTGAAAGTGAACGATTTCAAGAGAAACGACTGTGGGATGACCTTAATTAGAGGCAGAAAGGGGAAGTGAGTGATGTTTTTAAAAGATTAATAGCTTAAAGAGTAAAAGTGCTGATTGTAGAGACGACACAGTCTGTCTGACCCCATGAAGCCCCTCCACTAATCCATCCACACAGCCCCTCTTTACCCGGACAACACATCTAGGATTTCTCTTAAGACAGCAGTTACATGACTGGGATTTGGAGTGGAAAGCAGCCGGGTGGCAAAATCATTCATGAGGAGATTAATATGAAACAGTGAAAGTGAGTGTGTATGTGTGTGTGTGTGCGTGTGTGAGAGAGAGATGTAGAGGGGGTGGGGACTTATATTTCAAAAGAATGGAAAAATAGAGAGAGAAAAAAGTAGTTTAAGAGTGAAAGTGAACGATTTCAAGAGAAACGACTGTGGGATGACCTTAATTAGAGGCAGAAAGGGGAAGTGAGTGATGTTTTTAAAAGATTAATTCTTGAAGTATTTTTGAGAGAGCAGGAGGAGGAATTGCTAAGATATTCTAATTAGCTCTAAATAATTCAAAAGCTAATTGGATAAAATCACCTTATAGGATATTAAATTAAAAAGAGGCACTTTGAGTAATTATGCAACTAATGAAAATAAGAGGAAAAAACACAAAGGCACAACCAGCAGGGCTTAACAAACTAATTATCTGTGTCTGGTTATTACTGATGGAAATAGATTGTCATGGCAGGCGTTGCTGATGTATTCAGCCAGTGGAGTGACAGCGTTTAGCTACGGTAGCTGCATGTTCTGTGCAACCCAATCAAAGTTCATGTGAACATACAAACGCCTGAAGGCCACTCGAACTGTTTTCAATATCAGTCAGAGATCAGAGAGACACTGTTAGGGGGCAGACACGAGTTCAATTAAGGTTGAGAGTATCAATAATACTGTTCAACTGCACATTGTCCACTAAATCATTTTTAAAATCATGTCATAACATCAAAAATCTGATTTACATTTATTTTATAGATTAATTTTAATAATGGGGTTCAAACAATATTGGAACCCACTGACTTTCACTGTATGGAAAATCAAATCAAATCAAGTCCCAAAGTCAAAAATAAAATAAAATAAAATAAAATACAGGTTTCAGAACAACATGAGAGTAAGTAAAGAGATGACAGAATTAAAGTATAGGGACATATTGTTTACAAAATTAAATAGTTGACTTTTATATTGTCACTGGAAAAGCCAAAGCTAAATATTAAAAAATTTTGTTTGAAAAATATTTACTTTGTAGTATGCCATTTTCCTACCCACTAGATATACAACAATGAAAAAAAAATTCAGTTCAGAATCATTTGTACAGCACTTTTAACAGCGAATAATCTTTAACATAATAAATATAATTAACTTCATCTTTATTATAATCTACATCAAAATTAACATTAAATATTGACTGCCCTAAAATACATTTTTTATATTTGTGTTTGTTTTTCACTCAAACTTTCCATGGACCCTCTAGTCTAGCATATCCCTGCATCCCCAAAAGCATCCCCAAATTTAGACAATATTTTTTATAAATCAGAAATTATATTTTATTGTCATTATTATGAAAGTACAGAGCTCTTCTAAAGGAACTAAGGAAAAGATTACAGAGAACCGCCCAGATTCCTTAACTAAGGGACCCATCTAAAAAGCAGTGGGTGCAGTTTATGAACAATACAAATGACAAAATTGAGGTTACTGCTTTCTAATCTGTGAGCACTGATTGTTAAATCGAGGTTAAAGTTTGTGAATCTGTGGGCACTGATTACTGAATTTCATAATTCAGAGAGAAACCTGATGGGGTGTTGATATATGTCTAGCGAGAAAGCAGGTGCAGGCAGCAGGGTGTCCGGGCGGCTGCTGTGTGCTGCTCACCCATGCTATCTGTCAAACACATGAGAAACGAGCTCATCCTCAATATTGGGCATGCCATAATTAAGCCCTAACCCTGTCTGAGAGGATTTGTCAAAATTGAAATGGAGGGTGGCCTCTTTCGCATTCCCTTTCTTTCAATCGCACTCTCTCTCTCTCTCTCTCTCTCTCTCTCTCTCTCTCGGTCTCTAGTGGCTAATCAAGTTGAAGCTCTTAGGCAGATTAGTGCTTCAGTCCTTCCTCTCTGATGTCCTTCAAATTTGCAAGCACATGCATGAGTAAAGAGACCTGAGGCACTATGCGTCCTGTGATGGTATCTTTTAATGAATGGTTTGGAGTATGAGGATTTTGGTAAATCTTTTAATGCAATGCTGATCAATTCTGTGGGAATTGATTATTGGGTTGAACCAGGATCTTGGTTTAAGGCTGAGCAGTTGAGCATCTTGTAAGAAGTTTGCACCTTTTCAATTTTCTATGATGTGCACAGAGTGTTCTCTGTGAGTTAAAGAAACAGTTCACCCTAAAATGAAAATTCTGTCATCATGTTGTTCCGAATCGGTTTGAATTGAATAGAACACAAAAGGAGAAATTTTGAAAGCATGTACTGGATACTCTTGTCCATACAATTACACTGAAAAAGGACTGGAGGTTTCAAGCCTAAAACAAAAGGTCCATACACTTTTATATTAAATTTAGGCATGCTATGTTTCAAGTCCACCAAAGTCATATCATACCTTCAGGTGAGAAACAAACACAAATTATTCACTAACAATCTTCCCCTCCAGTGAACTCCAGCGAGTTCCAGAGTCTGATTCATATATGAATCATTCAGAATGGTTCTTTGAACTGGATCAACTGAATTATTAAAAAGATCTGGGTCAAATGAATGATTCTTTCTTGAAACTTGAAATTCTGTCAAAAGGCTGTAAGGCCTCAATGCAACATCTCCATCACTCACTAGTGAAACTTGGAACTAACGGACCTAATTTACTCTGTACACCTAATTACATTTCATTATCTATCATGGACCTGTGGGCGTATTCTCTAATACTCTATTGATACTTCTATAAAGAAATGAGAGGAGCGATAGAAGCGGTGTGTAATTCTCATTCTGTGTTATCATACACATGCTAAGAATTAATCCGAAGCCTTTGGGCTATGAATTATGGAGCTGGAAAATCACTCCAGATGATTTGCATTAGCGATCTGGTGGAGGGCTAGAGAGATATTTTGACCAGAAATACCTGAAACCCAAATGTAAACCTGCTTGAAACAGTGATCACTAAAATAGCACATACAGTCTAAAATCATCCTGTCAACAATATAAGAGTCACATTGATTCCCTGCTATTTGGCACATGCATTCTCAAACTTCTCCCTCAAATACTTGAGAGTGCTGTCACCAAGGCAACATCATTCAGCAGCAGGATGAGGTTAAAGGGCAACAGTAAAGAAGTGGGAACAGCGGGTGCCAGGGATGGCGTGGTGCTATTCGGCTATTGAACAAATTATTTGGATTTGCAAGATACAATGAATGTAATTGATTCTGACAGATGTAGAACCAGTTCAAATAGTTCTCTATTTGCAATTTTAATTAGACGATCTCCATTTCTGTCCTTCCTGCACACACGTTTCATGAAAAAAGTCTCATGTCTATTGAAGCAATAGGATCATGTCACATCTCTTTCATACAATAGGATTGCAGGTCCAAGTTAATATATGGCAAGGTTTTATTTTATCTCTTCAATGCAGTCCACTAAAAGCAAAATCTTGTTCTGATCCAGATTCAATTTTCTTTTATAATTTTGCCTTTAATAAACCATCACAAAAAATGTTTATTCACAAATTTATCTCAATTTAAATGAAACTAGCTTAACAAATAATACAATTTATATAAAATTAAAAATGTTGGCAACTAACTGAAATACACAAGTTAGTTAACCCCTAAAATGACTAAAAAAATAAATAAATTAAAATAAATAAAATTAAAAATAAAATTACAGCTAAATAATATATTATTTAAAAAAATATATTTAAAAAATATGTTTAAAAAAATGTGCTATTGCAATTTTATTAGTTTTTGTCATATACACAGTGACATTCAAATGTTTGGGATCAGTAAAATTTTTAATGTTTTTTAAAGACGTTTCTTATGCTCATCAAGGCTGTATTTATTTGATCAAAAATACAGAATTTTGTATTATTTATTTTTTAATTTAAAATAACAGTTTTCTATTTAATATACGTTAAAATATAATTTATTCACGTGAAGCAAAGCTGAATTTTCAGCATCATAGTGCCAGTCTTGAGTGTCACATGATCCTTCAGAAATCATTCTAACATGCTGATTTATAATCAATGTTGCAAACAGTTGCTTAATATTTTTTGGGACCTGTGATTCTTTGATAAACAAAAAGTTAAAAAGAACAGCGTTCATTCAAAATATAAATTTTGTGTTACAATATACACTACTATTCAAAAGTTTGGGGTCAGTACATTTTAAATTGTAACATTTTTAAAGACTAATATTGTTAGAAAAGTTTTCTATTTTGAATAAATGCTGTTCTTTTTAACTTTTCATTCATCAAAGAATCAAACATTTACAACATTTTTGTACATACTAAACAAATAATACTAAAATAACACTACAGCATAAAAACAAAGGCTAAACAAAGTTGTATACTAGAATTTTATGTAAACTATATCTGCCTATATAGAATCTGCTCGTAAATACGCTTTAAAATCTGCGTGTTTATACACCAGAACGCATCTATCCATGCAGTAGCTGTTTATGATTCCTGTCAGAGAAACAATCAAAGCATAAACTAATTCATAAGACTGTCGTCTTGAAGCACATTGATGCTGTGAATCTCACTGCCAACTCTAACTGACCGGTCCAATATGTCCATGACAGATGGTAATGAGCAAACAGATAAATAAATAACGGCTAGGGAGCGTACGAACCTCAAATCTTCTGTGGTTAACATTTTACGCTGGAGAGGCACTGGTGTGCAACCTAATACAAAATGCCACGTCAAGACGTATTCCCCACTGATTGATATTTCAAATGAATTTCCTGCTCCTCGTCACAGAAGATTAGCCAAGTCAGGTCTTGGTTGATCATACTGGAATTATCTGGAGTGGCGGCTAATTTAAAAAATGGCTTGACCAGTCACTCTTTACACACAAATCAATAAGCCATCAAGCTATTATTACATGCATATCATGTGTCCCGTTTATCATGCAAATTTATACAAGCACCTGTCATTGGGTAAGCTTTTAATAATGTCCCTACTGTGATAATAGAAATGTAAATGATTTAACAGAATATTTTGGGTTCAATACAAGTTAAGCTCAACTGATAGCACTTGTTACAAAAAAAATAAATATTGTAATTAAAAATATTTCTTTTCTTAAAAAGAAAAAAAGCTGGGTTACAATAGTGTTTTTATATAATCATAACCTGTAAATTCCTATTCTGTTAAGTCTTCTGTAAGTACAATATTGCACAAGACTGTGACACAGCATCTTTTTCATTACATAATGCTGTACTGTTGCATAGTTGCCTATAGGTAAATCCTGTCAGAAGACTGACTGTACCCTGGTCAAATGAGGCACAGTAATTTAAAGAGGAGATTAAAGTGTATGTTCACGTTGGACCTGGACTGGTGCCACCGGTCTTGTGACAGATTAATTCTGCACTTTGGAGAGAAGGGGCTATAACAGGCTTCAGATGCTTTTTTTCTCTCACACATGAATGGATGCATGTTGGTTCAGAAATCTCACACACGACTCGGCTCACCTTTGCTAGATGAGAGTTGATCCATTTTGTGAACGTTCGCTTCTGCACAGCTTCCTGCTCGTCTAAAGGAAAAACAAAACACACCAGAATCCTGAGTAACAAAACTGATCTTAAATCTTAAACAAAACATGAGACACTACTATATCACCCATCAAGAATCACAATAAAAGACAGTTCTTTCTTTTTGACTGTTCATTTTGACCAAAATATATGTATATTTTCTTGAAAAATACACTGATCATGTTTTGACAAATATTCTGAATGATATTTACACTTTTATACTCTTTAATATAGAGTGCACTGCTAAATAACACCATTTGGTGTGTTTCTCTGTAAGAAAATTACTTATACATTAATTGTACAATAAATATACATAACCTTTTTCATTCTCATGTGAGCAACATATTTAAAATGTTATACATAGTTATACACAGCACAAAAATAATACAATTTTTATTTTTAAGTTTAATTTTAAGTTTTAATTTGAGACCATTTAGATGGAATAATAATAATAATAATAATAATACATTCATAATGCATTATGGTTTTTGGAGTCATTTTTATCATGGGTTATGCATATAGGTTATGAATATTGGCACTTTTCAATCATAAAACATCTAAACATAAAAATAACATGTATCATACTGGTTCCAAACAAAAATACTTAAATGCAGCCATAAGGACCAGGACAAAATGAAATGTATAGACACATTAAGTAGGACCCCCTCATAACAAGGCCCAGAAAAACACTGAATTTGAAGGTCGCTGTGACATTTACTTAAATCTCCTGATCAATTAAAAAACACAGAAATTAGTTTTGTAATTTTTTCAAAGAGCAGAAACAACAGAATAAACCATTTGTCTGAGGAGATAACTAGGTAAAGGTTTTACCCAATTTTCACAAGCTCACTCACAATAATATTTCCTACTGTATCTTGTAAGCAAATAAAAGCAGCATAAACATGTCAATCTCGAAACAAAAGATCCAACCCTGATTACTGAACTGCAGTAATATCCTTATAGGTGACAGTAATATCCTTTCTCCTAACCGTTACATCAGCAAGAGATGACAACTGATGCAGAGCCAACGTCTTTAATGAAAGCACTGTCTGATGGATTACACTGAAGCCGGTCACTATGTCACACACCGTCTGTGTGTGTGTGTGTGTGTAAGAAGGGGACCAGGCTCATGCATAATGCAGACCACATGTGCCACTGTCATTTGTGCTAAAAATCTAGTATTTTGTGAATTAATAGTTCGATCAAGTCTGTTTCAGAGCTAAAGCAATCAAATATTGATGAGACGAGGAGTATGATAGATGGCAACAGAAAAGATTTGCAGCTGCATTGGTGTGCATTGGTGTGTGTGTGTGTGTGTGTGTGAGAGAGAGAGTGTGTCCCCAGCCCTCCGTCATA
>NW_015549610.1:1579767-1586009 GCF_001515605.1 Sinocyclocheilus anshuiensis
GTGTGTGTGTGTGTGTGTGTGTGAGAGAGAGAGTGTGTGCCCAGCCCACCGTCATAAGGACAGGGTGACTTTGAGCGGGATTCGCAGATGCAAACTCACTGTATGTGCATTTGACACATATACACCCACAAAACATCCCCACTGCAGAAGTATAACAATAACCAGGCATCTTTTTTCAAATTCCTAATTAAATTTCCAAAATAACCACGATTAATCAACACTTCCTTGACTGTCTCTCTTGCACAGTCAGAATTGATCCACAGCACATCCAAGAACCTGCTGAGCTCTACAGATGACCCTGTCATTGCCAAAAATCGAAGTTATAAATAAAACAAAGATTACTGGAGTACGTTTTACATGAAAATGCCATTTCAGTCTTTCTAACTCAAAATTTCACAATTAATTCAATGTGTTATTAGCTGTTTCTTTGTAATTAATTGTGAAATTTACTACCAGTTTCTAAGTGAAAATTCTTAAAAAAAAAATTTCACTGCATAGAAGCACCAAAAGCAATCAGATATGCTGTCAAATGTGCAAATCTGACCTAAAGTATTGCATATAAAATGTGCAACTCACTTAGATGCACATGTCCATCATTGACACCAGATGCATTTATAAACAAGTCTGCCAATCTCTTACCACGCAGGTGTCGAGAAACCCCTTGCACTAAGTTGAGGGATGTGCCAGATTTCTTTTTGGCAGCTATATCCTCCCATCGTCTTGGCACCTTGCCCTTGACATCCATTCCCAGAATGCCTTTGTGATCCTAAGCTCATGAAGTGCACATCCACTTGTGATGGTCAAAGGTCAACTACTCTTGACCTTCCTTTTGTGGAGCTTTTGATGTTGCTTGTCAATACAGAGGAAGACCTTCATGCACCTCTTCTTTAGGTTCCCTATCTCGCCATACGATTTGAAGTAATCAGAATGAAAATCTGTCTATGTCCCTCCAACGTAATAGAAGAAAGTGAGAATGTGTGCATGTTTGCAGCACCGGTCTCAACATCCCTCTGTCTATACTCTCTCTGCAGGAACGATTCCTCTTGTGCCTCCAGCCAATCGCTTGTATGGGAATGTGTGATGTCATCACAGATCTGAGCGTATGACGGGAGGGGGAGTGGTGTGCGTGTATGTGTATGTGTTGTGAGTCACATAGCCTGCCGGCACGCACACTCTGTAAAGACCGAACCGGGCAGGATGTGCTCAGCACTGAAATTCCCCAAGATCAGCTGAATTCTCTCTCTCCTCCCACTAAATGTATTGGATTCTAGGGTTTAGGAAAAGCTGCTGGCCTGAGCTGATTAACTTTGCCTGAAAACACTGCTCGATCTGATTTAGCGCTCCCAGCGGCTTTATAAAGCTCCTAGAACAGTCTAACAAAACAAACAGCCCTCCACTGCTAGATGCATTATTGAGATGCAACAGAGTCTTTTATGTCACATTGTGCTATAAACAAACAAGCTGTATTGCTGGGTTTGTAATATATATTAAATTAATATTTTAGAATGAAATACAGGTTGTATTTTGGCTTGAGATGCATGAAAGAAATGTTTTATAGAAGAGTGAAAACTGGCCCCACTCCATTGTTGCAGGTTTTGAAAATAAAGATGAGAAAATGAAAAGCCTGTGGAAAATTATAATCTTTCAAATTATGATAGTTTCATTAATCACGGGTATAATTTTCTCCATTATTCGTCTCCTCCCAAAAGGGTTTTTAATGATGGAAGTCATTAATATCAAATGGCATATGCTATCAGTCTCCAGTTATCTTCAATTCTCAAGCCTTGAATCTGTCCTGCAAAATCTTTAATGAAAATCTCTTTCTGACAGGTATATGCATGTATTTATTTTATATACTTATTATAAAATTTAGAATAAAGCAGTTGCAGTATATGTGTGATCTGCTACATGTATTTATATACTTTTAGTGGCTAATGTTCTCTGCTGACAGAAGATTTTACTTGGTAAGGAATTAATATATATGTGTATATATTTATTGCACTGTACATAAATATTTATATATGAGGAACCAGCAATGCTTTGCTGTGGACGTGACTAGTCTCTGTCCATGGTCCTGAACTAAACTCTGGGTACTGCACTGAGCAAAAACCCCATCATTACTCCATCGAAACAAAAGAAAACAAGCCCGGAAAACAAGAATAGCATATTTTAATACTGTAAAACTGAGAATAAAAGATATTTATCCATATTTATATACTATACAGCCAAGTCACATTTGGAGGTGATGCTATAGGAGCCCCTTTAGGCTAAAGAACAATCCACAAGAGAAAGACAAAAGACAGCATTTTGGAAAGGCATTCATTCTCAACATGGGATTTTGAGTTATTAAAAGAAGGTTGTGTGAAGGCTGAGGGCTATTCTGGACTAAAGATCTGCAGAGGTTAGAGTACAAACAGATGCTGGGTTAGTGTGCCTAACACCTGAGGCTAACCAACTAACCTCATGGGTCTCCCCCTCTAATGCTCGAAAAAGACATGACTCCAGTTACAGAAAGAAAGAAAGAAAGAAAGAAAGAAAGAAAGGCACTACACCACCTAGTGGTGTACTTAAGAACTCAAATATACATTGTTATATTGTTGTTGAGGCTTTAGTTTAGAGGAAGCTGTGCAGCCTCACTAACTGTAAATGTAGCACTCTCTACCTGGTGATTTCCCAAGAGACATTCTTATTCTATGTTTGGCAATGAATTTCCTTTTTGTTATTTATGAATGTACAAATAATAATTGACTAAAGCTGTGCCTCTTAAATCAGATTTGCAGTATTCATTTTTTTTATTGAACTTCTATTTTTAAATTTGAACAGGATGCAATTTTAATTCTTAAGTTATTCAAATGAACTGAAATTAAAAAGTTTCTCAAGACAAAGAAAGTTTGTCAAGATAAACTTTGAATGATCATTGTTTATATGACTTACAGTCAAATTCTCGTTATTTTAATCATTAACTTATATCAGTGTATTTCATGAATTAACTTAGCGGAAGAACATTTTTTATAACCTGCTGAATTTATTTACATTCCAATTCCTGTATATTGTGAATTGTGAGTTGAAAGAGAGTTTAAAATCTGAATTTCACACAATCACTTACCACACTTACAATCACAGGTTTCAAAATATACATCTGTGGATCTCCATTTGACTCCTAAAAACACCTACTTTTAAATGTATATGAATTACCTATTTTAATGATGTAAAACTCCCCTAATCCTAAACTGTTCTATTCCATCACATGTATAGTGAATCAAGTCTCTCTTTTCCATTAATGCCCAATTCCACCCATCACTACAGCAACAACTCTTTCTACACATATGGCCATTATCTGTATCTCTGACCGGTGAGTGTGGCTATTAGCACTTCACTCTCACTGAAAACGGAAGTCTTGAGAGCGTCTCCCGCCCGCGCTTATCCATTCAGACATGTGAATCTTTCAAATGCGAATAATTCTACATCGGCTCCAATCCCTAATGCTGCCAAATTAGCATTACTAATTACAGTCCAAAGACACAAATGATTTTATGAATAACTCAAGATGATTATTATAACGGGAACTTCCTCTCCTGTGGTTTCCTTCAGAAGGTGAACTTATGCCCAGCTGACCTTCAATATTTGACACAGCTTGCTAGAGGCAAAGTGTCACATTGGCTTTTAGTGACCAGTTGTGATACTGACGGAATAAAGCAGCCAAGGTCAACCTGCTCCTGAAAGAAAAGACAGTCACATATTATGAGGATTCTTGCTCTGTCTGCAGGCTATTGTAAGTGTCACGGCTGTTTCTACTAGCTAAATGAGAAGTAAAGCACAATCTAACAGCACATCTAATCAGTTAATGTCTGTTGGTCACACACAAGTGCCAATGCAATATCACCGTCACCGGCAATCAACCAGTCCCTCATCCCAGAATGGCCATAACCCATAGCAGCTGCAAAGAGAACACTCAGGAGCGCCCTTGAACCTAAAACAAGTGGTATGCCCCAGCAATCACAAGCCCACTACCATTTAAATGTTTGGGGTCAGTAACATACATTTTAATGTTTTTGAAGGAAGGAAGTCTCTTATGCTCACTAAGACTGCATTTATTTGATCAAAAACCGTAAAAACAATAATATTGTGAAATATTATTACAATTTAAATAACTGTTTTATGATTTAATATTTAAAAAATATAATACATTCCTGTGCTGGCAAAGCTGAATTTTCAGCAACATTACTCCAGTCTTCAGTGTCACATGATCTTTCAGAAATTATTCTATGCTGATTTGGATCTCAAGAACACTTCTATTATTATCAATGTTAAAAACAGTTGTGTTGCTTAATATTTGGTGGAAACCCTTTTTTTCAGGATTCTTTGAAAGTTCAAAACAACAACATTTATATGAAACAGAAATATTTCCTAACCTTATAAATTTGTTTACTGACACTTTTAATCAATATAATGCATTCTAGCTCAGTGAAAGTATTCATTTCATTTAAAAAAAAAATGTTTCTCACTCCAAATTTTTGAACAGTAGTTTACATACCAAGTACTATTTGGGTTAATTTTGAGATATTTTGACTGTCATACTAAACACCCCCCTCCCACATACAATTCTCTTTGTGTGATCAGAAATTACTCTATACATCAAAATGAGATAGTCATTTTCTTTCCTTAGCTCTCATACAGATGTTAATTCACACATGCAGTTGCATGGAAAATTGCAACTGGCACATTCCTCAGAATTTCTCCTTTTGTGTTCCACAGAATAAAGAGTTGTACAGGTTTGGAACAATATGAGGGTGAGTACATAATGACAAAAATTTTGGGGTGATCTATGTCTTTAATTTGATTGCACACAGCATCTGTTTTGTTCTTTGCTGACCTACAGAACCTTGTTTTGTGTTTGCACCGCTATTGTATTACGCCTTTGTGCAGCTCAGGGCTGAAATAGAATGCTAAGTCTGTGTGGTGGAATGGAAAGAGAGAGAGACGAGGGAGACACTGATGGAGTAGGACTGCATCCACAGGAGCTCACAGCTCCACAGCGTTCAAGGTGACCGTCTGTGCTCGTGTTGGTCAGTAGAGAATGGGCCGGTTTCTGCCATATCTGGCACATCATTACACAGCCATTGTGGCAGAGTGCCAGAACTGACCCATTTCTCCCTCTCTTTCTGTCCTGCTCCATTTCTGTGTGGCACTGTGCCAGTAGTGGAGTGAGTAGACTTAAAGAAAGAGCTGGAGCACATGAGATGACCTCCATGTGCCTCTTTATGTCTTTCTCTGTGCATGTGGAGAATGCAGTTTTTTAGAAGTGTAGTTCAGCTAGAAGTGCACTTAAAGGGGTCGTATGATGCGATTTTAATTTTTCCTTTCTCTTTTGAGTGTTACAAGCTCTTGGTGCATAAAGAAGGTTTCACTGTGGGCGAAGCGGAGTCCAGCCCGGGGTCGTCACATGTGGTTGCTTGCCGCAAGCCTGCCGGACGCTCCTTCGTCGAATCCACCGGCCGCGCCATTCTCAAGTCCACCGGCCGCTGCTCACTCTAGCCCGCAGTGTGTGACGCTGTGTGACGCATTTTATGGAGGACTGTTTCCTGATGAAGTCTGTCTGGTACATAGAGTGTTGAGCAATGCTGATGTGATCTTGATGTTGCTCTGGTCTGCAGGCGACTGAATACAGCCTCCCTGCATTAAACGCAGGCCTGGATGAAGTCAAACCCAGTTTATCCTCCGGCACGACCTCTGACCTGGGCGTCAGCGTGTCACAGAGCTACCCTGTAGGTAAGATCACATGATCAGTCCCATTCATGACCATTCACCCCCTCACATTCAGCTCTAATAGCTAATTAGTTATGAAGAATACAAATGCTCAAACTGTGGCCTTGTGCAGTTATAATAATCAAGCGTTGTGTCAGTTCTGGCAGGTCACGTTAGTCAAGCTCGCATCAGCTGGCTCTCAGCTGATCCATGTCTACCCATAGGGATGAGACACCTATCACAGCACCCATACAGTATATAAGATGCTTCAGTATTATCCAAAAGGGTCTGGCTGCAGCTGGCGCTTGCACTCTCAGACGTGCATTCTCAGGATTCTCAGGCCAGACACTTGCACTTCCGCTAGCGACGTCACTTGCAGTCTTTATTATTTTTTATTTTGTTTATTTTGTTCATTACTTTTTGTTTGAATCTCTCAACATTTTACAACAGTAGCCAGGTGGTGAAGACAAGAAAAAAGAAACTAAATTACGAAGTCA
>NW_015549610.1:1586756-1596239 GCF_001515605.1 Sinocyclocheilus anshuiensis
GTTTACGCAGCGCGATACGCAACGCAACGCGTAAAAAGACAGTATAAGTCATTATAATCAGTAATTATATCCCCAGTGGATGCAACAAATGCCTCGTTTGTAATGGGTTTTATTGGTGTTGCCTCAACGCGCCGGGACACGGCATCACAGTATGGTAAGGGGCGTAACATTTCCGTCACACGCTTGAGGTATTCAGCCAATCACAACGCACTGGATAGCTGGCCAATCAGAGCACACCTCGCTTTTCAGAACGATGAGCTTTGTAAAAATCGACGCGTTTCAGAAAGGTGGGGCATAGAGGAGCAACAATAATGTACTCCAATGTACATTATGTACAAATAATAATTGTACAAATGTACAAATAATAATTTCCAATGTATTATGTGGAAAATAATGTTTTTTTTAACCTTAAACCGCATAAACACATTGCTTTACACCACATACACAAAATAATGTTCTTTTTAGCAACGTAATATGACCCCTTTAACATTGTCTTTTACTCACCCTCATGTTGTTCCTCATATGAATTTTTCTTCTGTGGAACACAAAAGGAGAATTTCTGAAGAATGTGGTGGTTGCTCTTTTCCACTCAATTACAATGAAAGAAGATCAGGAGCTTCCAAAAATCATCAAAAGCAAGCATCTTATAAAAACAAAAGTTACCATGACCAAAAAAACCTGACTAGACCCAACGAGTTAAGGTAACTCAAAACCAAATTAAAAACATTTATTTATGTGTAATGTAAAATTTTATTTGAACCCACTAAAAATCCATCATTCTAACATAACTAACAAAGAGACCATCTCTGCAATATAAAAACTAATATTGCTTTTATAAAGCAACATGGAATTTATTTAGTCTTAATATAAGGCAAATTTAAGACAATTTCAGACATGAACCGTTCAATTTTTAGGCATTTATTTTAGTATGTCTAACACAAACAATCACTTAAGTGATATTCAGAGATTTTTTTTTATTGTACATTCTAAGTCTCCTGAAGCCATACACTAACTTTATGTGACAAATAAACTGAAAGTTAAGCTTGACCAGATCTTCCAAGTCAGTGAGTTTATCAAGAATTGGAACAATTCTATACATCAACAAATATTTCAAACCAGTTTTGTAAACTAGTTTGAACTAAATTAGTTTAACAACAGACATAAAAGAACAATTAAGTAGCACATGTATATTTGTAGCAATAGCCAACAATACATTGTATGTGTCAAAATGATCGTAATTTGTAATATTGCTAAGAACTTCATTTGGACAACTTTAAAGGCGATTTTCTCAATATTTAGAATTTTTTTTTTTTTTTAACAAACCATACATCAATGGAAAGCTTATTTATTCAGCTTTCAGATTATGTATAAATCTCAATTTCAACAAATTGACCCTTATGACTGGTTTTGTGGTCCAGGGTCACTCACAGATAGACAGACCGATAGGAATCTATCTTTTCAGAAGCGTGGCAGCTTGTGACTTTTCCAGTAATGACAACAGATAGTGCTAAGTAAATACATATTTTAAGAGACCCTTGACTGTAGTTTAACTACACTTTTAAATTGAGTTACTTGTAGTTTGACAAACTACTGTTCCAAACTAACTTCCCCATCACTGCACACATCAAATCACAGAGGAAAAAAAGCAAATGCAGGAGAGTGTGACCCATTCCCCAGATATTTGTGAAGCTCATTTCAGCCCAACAACATGTAGATGGAGAAGTGGTCTTGTGACCGCCTACACGATGACCACTGAAAAACACTGAAATATAGGACGTATGCAGAGAAGAGGCGTTTCTGTCTGGATAACGAGAGATAATAAATAGCAAAATTCCTTAGCATATGGAAAGATTTTTAGCCTGGGAGGGCTTCAAAGCAGACTTGCCGTTTTCTGCCATATGGGGCCACTACTTGCTGTTATTTTAACAACCTGCCACTGTTTGGATGTGAGGTACTGTATCCAAAAAAAACAGGACAAAGGAAGAAACAAGGCATATACATTATATGTGCCTGTTACTATTACATATGGGCTCATTTGAATATAAGTACAAGTAAATGTCTTATAGTAATTGATATAAATGAACTGAATATATGTTTATATATTTAAATGTATATATTATTTTACTGTATTATTTATTTTTATATTATGTTTTGTCTGTTTTATTGCAGTAGAGTTAAATAATTAAATAAGCTGTTTCATTACCTGCATTCTTTGTCAGTGCATGCCATGACTAATAGGAATAAACAAGATCTAAAGAATATCTAATGTGGCCCGTGTGTAAGCGTTCAGTGCCTGCATGCTCTACCATTAGGAAAACAGGTGCTCATCACTTTCCTTCTCTGTTTTCAGAAATAAAACAGGAAATTTAAATGATGCTTTAAAATGTTTTGATCCCAATGAATATTGCTGCTGATGAGCTCTTTGTTTAAGGCAGGAAGGGAAGGTCTCAGCCTCACACTTGCACTCACAGAAATGGTAATCTAATCTGATCAAAGCAGGGGATCAAATTGGTCTGATTAGCAACTCTAATCTGCTCACTCAGGAGGAGAGAGAAAACTCAACTCAAGTGCAAAATGAATGTTGAATGTTACATTTATGCAAAAAACGCAAGACAAGAAAAAAGGATTATGTATAGGCTACATTACATTTGATTCCAGTTTGACAAAAAATAATTAATCTTCATATTCAGACAAACAAATAGGGGTTTCTTCTCTATGGCTACCTAATCTTCACACATACAGCATCATGTATTGAACTCCATTCACTTTTTCCCCTGACTGACAGCGTTTTTGTCTTACCCAAGTAGCTGATGTCTTACTATTTATACAGCCTGTAGTATTCAAATATGATAACTATATGATTGACTCTAAAATACATAATAAAGCTACTTTAAAGAAGTATTTTTCTTGAAGCAGTAACATGATGTGACAGCTTTACCACTGCTGTTTCATATTAGGCATGAACAGGTACACATGAGCATGTCATTAGGGCTGTGTTTCCTGCTCTGCCTTAATTTTGCAACCAATGAGGCGTAAGAAAGTAATGGCATACTGAATAACATACTTAGTTAGCATCACATGATTCATTCCCCCCACAAGCATCTTTACACACCATCAATCTGGTCTGACACTCCACACACTGCTCTACTTCTGGTTTCTAGGGCGACCAAAGCTTAAGCCTCCAACATACAGAAAATACAGTATAGTATGCAACAGTGCTACAGTTTAAACATCAGATGACTATATCATTATCATAGTCAGACTGATAGTGGATACAACATCTTATCAGTCTTTTCACATTGGATATGAAGGCAAAGACGAGCATATTATGTAGTAATAATAAGTGGTTAAAAAAATGATATATAATACAGTAGTTTGCGACTCTGAAACAGAAAGTTCTTAAAGGGACAGTTCACCTAAAATTTTAATTCAATAGTCATCATTTTCTCACCCTCATATACTTTTACTTCTGTGAAAAAAAAAGAAACTTTTGAGCTGTTAACTTGAAAAACGCTACAACCAGATCGCATCAGAGAGTTAAAGTGATAGGTCAACAAAAAATTTTAATTCTGTCATTAATTACTCACCCTCATGTCGTTCCAAACCCGTAAGACATTCATTCTTATTCAGAACACAAATTAAGATATTTTTTATTAAATCCGAAAGATTTCTGACCCTCCATAGACAGCAATGTCAGCGCATAAGTCTTGGTACTCATCATGGCGATTACATTAAATTAAATTAAATTATATTAAATAACTTAATATTAACAAACATAAAAGACAAAAAAATAGAATTGTTGCCTTGGCAACTAACTAATATTATGTGAAATGTAAAAATGAGAAATGAAGCTAAAGTACTAAAATTATTCAAACTAAACAGGTACACATGAGCATGTCATTAGGGCTGTGTTTCCTGCTCTGCCTTAATTTTGCAACCAATGAGGCGTAAGAAAGTAATGGCATACTGAATAACATACTTAGTTAGCATCACATGATTCATTCCCCCCACAAGCATCTTTACACACCATCAATCTGGTCTGACACTCCACACACTGCTCTACTTCTGGTTTCTAGGGCGACCAAAGCTTAAGCCTCCAACATACAGAAAATACAGTATAGTATGCAACAGTGCTACAGTTTAAACATCAGATGACTATATCATTATCATAGTCAGACTGATAGTGGATACAACATCTTATCAGTCTTTTCACATTGAATATGAAGGCAAAGACGAGCATATTATGTAGTAATAATAAGTGGTTAAAAAAATGATATATAATACAGTAGTTTGCGACTCTGAAACAGAAAGTTCTTAAAGGGACAGTTCACCTAAAATTTTAATTCAATAGTCATCATTTTCTCACCCTCATATACTTTTACTTCTGTGAAAAAAAACGAAACTTTTGAGCTGTTAACTTGAAAAACGCTACAACCAGATCGCATCAGAGAGTTAAAGTGATAGGTCAACAAAAATTTTTAATTCTGTCATTAATTACTCACCCTCATGTCGTTCCAAACCCGTAAGACATTCATTCTTATTCAGAACACAAATTAAGATATTTTTTATTAAATCCGAAAGATTTCTGACCCTCCATAGACAGCAATGTCAGCGCATAAGTCTTGGTACTCATCATGGCGATTACATTAAATGAAATTATATTAAATAACTTAATATTAACAAACATAAAAGACAAAAAAATAGAATTGTTGCCTTGGCAACTAACTAATATTATGTGAAATGTAAAAATGAGAAATGAAGCTAAAGTACTAAAATTATTCAAACTAAAACTGAAATAAAACAAATTAATTAAATCTAAATAGAATTATTACAAATTACTAAATTACTAACATTTAAACTGAAATTAAAATGAAAACTGATTCAAAGTATTAATAAATATTATAATAGTACATAAATAATACTAAACACACTGAACTTAAAGAACTTAAAACTGAAAAGAGCCGACTCAAAAGAACAATTTGTTTATGAACTGAATATCAACTAAGCAGCAACAAAGAAGGGTTGGGGCAAATGTTTGTTTGTCTGAATGTGAACAACAATACAAATTTCTATTTACTAATCGCACAAAGTGGTCTAATGTCTTCAGACAAAATATTGTACATGAGTCATTTGGATCACTTTTATGATACTTTATAGTGCGATTACATATTGAACTCTTCTGTCCCTATTTATCTTTATTGCATGAAAAAAATGTCTCCAAAATCTCTCTGTGTGTGTTCTACAGAAAAAAAATCAAGTTGTACAGATTTGGAACAACATGAGATTAAGTAAACGATGATATTTGGAATTTTGTTATTAAACCATTACTTAAAACACTATGAAATGCTATGACAGAGCATTTCATAATCACTGTGATTTACTTTAGAGGTGAAACACTGTACTTTGTTTATTGCAGAATGAACTACACACCTCCACAGTCAGCTCTTCTGCTCTTAAACCCTCTCTTTCTTCATTCCTGCTGTCTCTCTCTGGGCAATTCTTCATCCTAATCTCATTTCTCCATTCATTCATTCACTCTCTCTCTCTCTGCCTCTGACTCAATCTTAAAAGTGGTCCACACAAAGGGCACACAAGCACTACAATCCAGGTCAATAACAAACTGACCAAAGATGCACTGGCTTTCAGTGCTTAATCTAAAGAGCATCTCTATTTTTAAATGATTTAAACTTTCTGAAAAATGAGACTGGAAGTGCATCCACATAAACACAAACAAATTCTCCTCAAGTGCCAGGACAGAAAGTCTCCCCAAGGACGATTTTGCAACAGGAGACGTCATAAGCACTGCAAAGCATCAATCGGAAACCATGCGTAAACTTTGCATGCGGCTGTGAAAATCCTGGCAATTGCATCACACGTCTCACAACACACAGCTGCAGAGAGACGTACAGTACTGACCCCGGGCAGCCAAATAACAGTAGCAGAATCATACTGATTCAGAGGTGCAGACATCAAACAAAACATGCACAGACATCACAATCCAAGTTAGAATCCATTCAGAAGTCATTTCAACCTTTAAAGAAAATTACATCTTGAGTACGTATATGCTGTGTCATCCTACACAGTGGCGAGGTCACCTTTAAGAGAAAGCATGCGTAAGCACCTACCCTGCAGCCTCTGCATCTCATTGGCAATCTCCCTGTCTGAACGGCCATAGCGCTGAGCAGATGCCATTCCACTGATTCGAAGTCAGTGGTGCTGATGCAGGTCAGCGGATGCGGCTCCACCTGACACTTCTCCAGTGATCCAGGATCAGCTGAAGTCTACATGAAAAGCGTAATTGTTTTCAATCAGCGCATGCCATGCAAACATACGGTTTCTTTCCTCCCCTTGAAGTTCTGTGGCTTCTGCAGGAAGCAGCCTCTTCCCTTTGCACTCTCTCTCTCTTTCTGCCTCTCACACTCTACTGTAGGCATCAGCATAAGTTTTCACTGCCACCTTGTGTCCAATCAGAGTGCAGATCTCAAGTGCAGTCCAATAGTGAGGCCCAAATTGAGTCCTGCTGTGTATAAGTGTGTTACTTTAGCAAAGCCAGACATTACTCTAAATGATTCGATTAAAACGTGTTACATGTCTGAGCTTCCGCTCATGGAAAATGCAAAAGATGTTGGAATATGGCGTATCTCAAGCATGGGACTCCCATTAAGTGAAATTCAAGAGGGGCGGTTAAAACTCTCATACCAGAGACACGCTGTTATGCTTTTCACTTCCATTACCGGTTCAATCACACACATGCATGTTATATGAAAAAAAGCAAAGTGAAATGCCTGACTGGAGCATTAAGCTCGGGATTCAGAGACCACTCTGCTGAGTCTGCTGGTTTTCAAACAGCGATGCTTAGCAATGACCTCTACACGGTCACTGCAGATGGATGTGAGTGAGAGAGCACAGTGTGAAGTTACTGACACAAGTCCTTGTGCGCAGAGGATCTTATGTCATTCTCGTTCACTCACCTTCTCCAAAGAGCCACTGTGAAGACTCTGTACCCTGCGTCATTCTGAAGAGCCCATTAGACGACAAACAGTTCAGCATCGCACATCAATATTTTGCTAAATGTTTTCCTGGGAATAGATAAGAAAGAAAGAGAGGGATTAATTCTGACAAGCAAACAAATAAACCAATTAGCAAATAAGATCAAGAATGGTGATGTTCAAATGCCTGAAATGCGGTTATGCTGCAACATGTTCTCTAAAGAGCAACAGAGCCATCTGCTGTTTATCAAGAGAAGATGTTCTCTAAAGAGTAATAGAGCCATTCTGCTGTTTATCAAGAGAAGATGGACAGGACAGGGACAGGGACAGGGACAGGGACAGGACAGGACAGGACAGGACAGGAGAGGAGAGGAGAGGAGAGGTTAGGATATGAAAGTAAAAGAAAAGGGAAGGGTAGGGTAGGGTAGGGTAGGGTAGGATAGGATAGGATAGGATAGGATAGAATAGGAAAGGAAAGGAAAGGAAAGGAAAGGAAAGGAAAGGAAAGGTGCAACATGTTCTCTAAAGAGCAACAGAGCCATCTGCTGTTTATCAAGAGAAGATGTTCTCTAAAGAGTAACAGAGCCATCTTCTGTTAATCAAGAGAAGATGTTCTCTAAAGAGTAATAGAGCCATTCTGCTGTTTATCAAGAGAAGATGGACAGGACAGGGACAGGGACAGGGACAGGGACAGGACAGGACAGGACAGGACAGGAGAGGAGAGGAGAGGAGAGGTTAGGATATGAAAGTAAAAGAAAAGGGAAGGGTAGGGTAGGGTAGGGTAGGGTAGGATAGGATAGGATAGGATAGGATAGAATAGGAAAGGAAAGGAAAGGAAAGGGAAGGGAAAAGGAAAAGGAAAGAAAAGAAAGGATAGGATAGCGTTACAGTAGCCATAAATCACAGAATACACAATACAAGAAGAAAAAAGAAAAAGCAAATTAAATATATTATACAATGTGCAAAAATATACACTGCATTGCATGAAGAAAAAAAACGATTTTTACAAAAAATTATAATTTTAATGTATTTTATTTTTAAAATAAAATTAAATTAAATGGTCCCAAACATGAACTAGGCATGTTTTTGGCATAGGGAATTTTAATGGAAAACACACAATAGGCTGAAGATAAAAGTGTAATGTATACTTCAGACCTGTGTATGGCAACAGCTGATATCTGCACTCCACAGCACAAAGCAACAAAGAGAGGAAATGTCAGTATAGGGCCTGTCCCGCTCCTCCCAGACCAGCGGCTCTGTCCTAAAATCACAGATACTGTCCTTAATCACTAACCTCCAGATACCCTTAATGAACACTATGAAGAAAAGAACAGAGTTCTCACAGAGGTGAAAGTGGCCTGGTTCGGGGCAAAATCCTGCTTTCTTTGCAGGATCTTATCAGGATTCTGTTTTTGCAAAAGTTAGCCTGGTCAGGATAACCCAGCACAGAGCTGGCACTCTACATGGAAAATCTGAAGTGGTGTGATGACCAGCATGACTACAGCAGACAAAATGGAACAGTAAAAGCTCAAAAATCTTGGAAATTGTGTTACGAAATCTTTTGTTATGAAATACATAGAAAAATGCAAGGGTTTCATCTGTTTGGACTTGGTTTCCTGTGCTGGAATCCTGAAAGAATTCTGGATGCTTTTTAAGTGCTTCAGCTGCCATGGCTATGTTGACAGTGTGTGTGGAAAAGATATCACAAAAAAATGAACACATGAGAATGTGTTCATGTTCCTCTAATGTTTTGGACAGCCATATTAAAAACAAATAATTAAATATAATTTTTTTTCATGCTAATTTTATATTGTATTGTATATTATACAATACACTACAGTTCAAAGTTTGGGGTCAGTACTTTTTTTCTAAGAAATTAACACTTCTATTTAGCAAGAACACATTAAATTGATCAATAGTGACAGTAAAGATATTTATAATGTTGTTATAAATGCTGTCCTTTTGCAATGAATGCTGAAAAAATGTATCATGGTTTCCATCAAAATATATAGCAAAACAACTGTTTTCATTATTGATAACAATAAAAAATGTTAGAATGATTTCATAAGGATCATAACAGCTAAAAAAAATTCAGCTTTGCTATCATTAAAGGGGTCATATGATGTTGCTAAAAAGAACATTATTTTGTGTATTTGGTGTAATGAAATGTGTTTATGCGGGTTAAGGTTCAAAAACACATTATTTTCCACATACTGTACATTATTGTTTCTCCTCTATGTCCCGCCTTTCTGAAACGTGTCGATTTTTACAAAGCTCATCGTTCTGAAAAGCGAGGTGTGCACTGATTGGCAAGCTATCTAGTGCGTTGTGTTTGGCCGAATTCGTCAAGCGTGTGACAGAAATGTTACGCCCCTCACATACTGTGATGCCTTCTGCATCCACATGTGACGACCCCGGGCTGGACTCCCCTTCATCCACGGTGAAAGCCGATCCGGCGATCCACAGCACGAAGTTGATGTATTTCCTCAGCGAC
>NW_015549610.1:1596553-1632335 GCF_001515605.1 Sinocyclocheilus anshuiensis
GGACATAATTACTTATTATAATGACTTATACTGTCTTTTTACGTGTTGCGTTGCATCACGCCACATAAACATAAAACCATGTCTGATTTTTTGTTGTCGGAGAAACGACAAACAACAAGCACTACTCTACACTACTCAAAACTCACGTTTGAATCATCAGTGGCTAATTCTTTAAATATGAAAACGTACTTCTGTGAGTCAGAACAGCCGGCATTGTGGTCTACTCTACCAGGATCAGGAAACAGTCCTCTATAAAATGTGCTGCACACATCCGAATATTTGGGTTGAACTGTTCTGGAACAGTGTTGTAAATACAACTTAACCACTGATTTCTAGTCGTGTCCTCTTTTGGAAGGCCAAACAAAGTATTTTCGCTTTCGCAACGAAACACACAGCGTCTTCACAACATGGCGGCGGCGGTGGCAGCAACAATAAAGTTACGCCTTCTTTCTTTGCGTGAACATTTGGGCGGCGTTATGCAAATCTTCCCACACAGTGATGTAGACATGTGGGGGCGTGTTTAAACGAGGCGTTTTAGGAGGGCATGGACGAGTCTTAACTTTTATAAAGAATATCTCTTTGGGTTTGAGACTTTAGTCTTTGCAACTTTAGGGATCTTATCTATGCTCGCCCAGCTTGTAACACTCCAAAGCGAAAGGAAAACTTGAAATCGCATCATATGACCCCTTTAAAATTAATAAAATGTTCAAATATATAATAATCGTAATAATTTAATATATTTTTAAATAATAATACTGTTTTTATTAATAAAGTATAATAATAATAATAATAATTTAAAGTAATCACATTCCACAATATTACTGTTTTTACTGTATTTTTGATCAGAGGATGAAATGAATTGTGTAGCTCTTTGCCACTGCAAACTGGCAAAATGCCATCAGTGGTGACACAGAATGGTACAGCCTACATTGTTCATGCCAAGTGTCTGGAAGTGAAAAGGAAATCAGGAGAAGTAAAATATGAAGAATTTTGGCCAGGGGAAAGGCGACAAATGATAGTAGCAAATGATTTCACGTACACCTTGACTCTCCTCCTCTCTGTACCCTCCTCCCTTTCCTCTCCATCCCACAGGAACCCTGGTCTGCGTAGATAAGGACAGCCTGCTGCTAATTTTACGCAGGAAAGGCAGGAAATGTGAAGTGAAGACTTTGCTTTTCCACAAACAACAGAGTAGCGACCCCGGCCTTGGAGAGGATCCTGTGTGCCACAGTGCTGAGCAGTCTGGGACTGAAAAAGAGACACAAACAGAGAGAAAGTGAGAGAGGAGGGTCCCTGGAATTGAGGAGTTGGATAGACACAGAGAGAGACACAAGAAAAAGTTAAAAGGAAGAGTGAAAGAACAAAAGATTTGGAGGGGAGAGACTGTGTCCTCTCTCGTCTCCCCTGTATCTCTGGAGGGAGCTATGGCGGATAACAGCACTCATCCTATTGTGAAGATACTGGAGTCCTTCGGATCGAGTAAGATATTTTACCATATTTACACACTTTATAAAGAGTTCGCTCTTGCATACACACAAATTAACTCACAGTGTTACAAAGTCAACTTTGTACTTCTAAAAAAATCTGGAGAGTGTAGAAAATGCTGTGTCGAGTCTTTTAAGAAACAGAAATGCAGACTGTAGTAACTAGCAGCAAAAGATATTGGCAAAAGTGGTCCATAAAAAAACAACACCGCCAGTGTGCAGCTTTTTCCATTCGGTCTTTCCAAATGTCATTTCCAGATGATCCTTCACTCTGGACTGTGATTCCTTTCACCTAGGGAGAAAATTGCATATAAACACCCACATTATTTTACACACAAGTTTCTAAAGAGTTTGTGATGTCATATTCTTATAATACTAATAATAATCTGTAGAATAGTTACCTGTAGGTGCTGCGGTTAAAGATGGCTACAATTTGCCTGCTTCAATCACATACATTACTAAAACAACTCTGGCTCCTATCTATGAATAATTATACTCGAATTATTTAGATTATACTCTAATTATACCCTTAAAACGAATTTTAATTGAGGAATTAAAATTTAAAGCCAAAATTCTCACTCAAAGTATTGTCATTTTCAAAGGCCTGTGGCAGACAGAAGCCCTGTGTGCTAATGAAACTGGTATTTCTGTAGACAATGGAATGCCATAACAGGAAGCTTCCTAAAATGCAAACTATTTAATTCACCTTAACTGTAAAGGATAAGAAAACATTAGGTGCGCCTTCTATTGTGGAATTTGTCCCCGCCCACTTAGAGTTGTCAGGATAGGCGCTCCTGACTGACCTTCAATCTCCTGATAGTTTCTCCTCAATGACCCTACAACAGAGACAAGTATTTCTGTCATTGGAGTAGAACGCTGTCAACACTTCATTAGCCATTTGAAATATATAAAAACCTTGTTCAAGGATTACAGGGAACCAATCGTTTAACAGCACGTTCCATAAAAAAAAAACCAGAAGCGAATTATTATTCTTACAGGCTGATCGACATGTTAAAGTAATTTCTGTCAGTAATTTTCTGTGAAGTTCGTCTCCCGCTATGCAAACTGTATTTTGGCGCCCCTAGCTGCAGTTTGCCAAACAGCGTCAAGCATCTTAAAAATTAAATGTTTACGTGATACCGTCCAAAACTGATCTTGATGACGCTCCTGCTGCTATGGTTACCTCCTAATTTGTGAACTAATCTGTGGCCACAGAGTGCTTGCTTAAAAATATGTTTTTACCACTTTTATTTCTTTCCTTTTTCCAGGGGATGTGATTCTGGCCTTCTGTCTTTCTATGGTTGTTGGTCTTCTGCTGGGAGCTCTGGTCTATATGATCTTGACCTGGATGTCTCGTCGACGAGCTTCAGCCAACATCACTCGTGTACCCATCCACCAGTCCCGCTCCACCACCCGTTCATCCTCGCCGCGCTCTCGGCCAGGCTACAGTCGACACAGCAGCGGCTACGACCGACGCAGCAACAACAGTCTGGCCAGCGCTGCCTTCTCCTTCCATCGGCAAACCTCATCCTCACCGATAGACTATGGTGACTCACCAGGCCGCAAGTCGAGCTTCCGGGCCTCTACTTTTCATCCTCTTCTTCAGTGTAGCCAGATAGCTCGTGAGGCAGAAGAGGGTTCCCAGGGCAGCCTGCCACGGACCCCCACTCTCACTACCAGCCCTGGGGCGGCTGGCTCCACCAGCACTGTGAGTTCCATGGTCACTCCACCCCGGGCCAGAACCAGGCCGGATTCCTTCTGGGGCAACAGCAATCTAAGGGGCTTTCATGCAGGCCAGATTCCACCACCTGCCTATGAGAGCATCATACGAGCCTATCAGGAGACAACCACGTGAAGGAAGAGGAGATGCTACAGTGATGGAGGAAGATAAATGTATTAATAGACTTGGACTAAAAAATTGGACAGCTGAAAGCAATATGGATGTCCTACATCTTAAAACATGGCCAGTTTTTCAATGTGTGTATATTTGCATATTTCTGTTTGTTTGTTTGTATTCTATTTAAAAATAAAGGTTCTTTATTGGCATATGGTTCCATGAGGAACCATCCAGGGAACCTTCCATTGAACGAAAGGTTATGTTCTTCTCACAAAGAAAAGAAAAGGTTCTTTTAAGATAAGAACTGTTCCATGAAAGGTTCTTTGGGGAACCAAATATAACCAAAATAGTTCTTTTATGGCATCATTGTGAAAACCTCTTTTTGGAATCTTTATTTTGTGCGAGGTCAATCTGAAATACTCACAGAGAATGTTTGAAAGAGAGAGTGAGATGACTTTGGTTTCTACAGGTCTGCTTTATTGATTAGTAAAGATAAAAGACCTATATTTTTGCAGGGAGAGAATATGTCTGTAAAGAGTGAGAGAGAGAAATGAGAAAACATGATAAACAGAGAGAGAAAGAAAGTAAGAGATACTGAAGGTTGTAATAAGCATGGGGATTAGTAATAAGCATTACTGATCTCTATTGCAAACACTATTTAAAATCGTTTAGCACCAAACTCAATAGATTGTGTATTTATTGGTTTGTTTTCTGTGAACTCTAGTCTTTTGGAATCATTGTAAGTATTTCTCAACACAATTGTACTCAAAAAAATAAACTGACACAATGCATTTTGCAATAGCTTTTTGCATCTGCATGTTTTAATTCCTGCATCTTCATAGAAAGCTTTATACACTTGCCATAAAATGGATATAGTTCACCCAAAAATTAAATTCTGTCTTTATTTAACCACCTTTATGTCGCCATCACTTTATTTCTGCTGACTTTCTTCTGTGGAACACAAAAGATATATCTTCTTTTGTGTTCCACAGAAGAATGTCAGTCACACAGCCTTTTTAATTTGTCCATTTTGGAGAGCTACACATGTCCATGATCTATCATTGAAAACGGGTACCGAGGAATGAGCAGACCAAGGACAGAGGTGTTACAGAGGGTTTAGAGCACACACATCCTGGAAGTGACCTGGTATCCTTCACACCCATGGGTAAGTGCCAGTGGTGAATTTCCCTGACAAGAGGAAGGAATTGTCTCAACAGGTTAAAATGTATGCTAACTGTGCCATCTGCACTTTGACAGATAGGTTTCCTCTAGGTCTTAGTGTTTATCCTGTCAAGATTCCAGCAAAGCATTTTGGATGGAAGCTGCCATGTCTAAGTTAATTTGCACCAGTGCAAAAAGATATCATGAAAATTATAGAAATGTGTTTACGTCCTGCTACTGTGCTGAAATATTACCGTTAAATTTATATAGCGGTTTGGAGAGGATAGAATGATTTAATTTCCTGCTAAACAAGGTAGGGGTGATTACACTTAACGATGTGTGTGCGCATTAATTACGGTAGGACATTTTTGACGCGTGACACTGATATTTGCGTTACTTACGGTAATGACGCTCTACGTTAATGTGCGTTCAATCTGAAAACAGTTCCTGTTTACGTTTGCTGTCAAAAGTGATTTATCATACCGCGTTCATTGGAAGGAACGAATGTTTTTATAGGTAAAGTGCACATTTAACGTACAGTTTCAGTCGTTAAATGTCAGTCTTGGGCGCAGAGAATGCATTTCGCTAGAATAAGTTACTACCCAACTAACTCGCTTTTTACATACAAGCCGACTGCTTATTACACCATATCAAATGAGGAATTAACATCAAATTAAGATATTTTAGAGCAGTATAAATATCAGCTGTTTCTATAGGTAAAGAAGTGCGTTGACTGTTTCAAAAACAGTTGACTGCTAGCATGTCATGATTCCACCACCTCTTTTCTTAATTTTTTAGTATTTAGGTTATTATAATCGACGTGAGAAGATTACTTTAAATCGCCAGCAGTCATAAACAGTGGACAGACATGTCTCACCGGCCCTCTGGCCAACATTAATGTGTGCCATCGTCGGATTTCTGCACGTGAAGCCGCCAATGTCAGCGTCCGCCCTGCGAATGATCCGCGTGCGGAGGCTGAGCACCACCGGACCTGCTGTGAAGAGAGCACTGCCATGGAGAGACCTTAGTAAGACTCTGAACCTACTGGCATCATGCCTACCTACACAGCATTTATGGTGTTCATGATGCCCAAAAATGCTGTCTAGGAAGGCAGTTCACTTGCTTTTGAAACCGCTTTAAGTTTAACTTTAATTTTAGGGCCTAAAATTCTTTACAATTGTTTGTAATTTTGGGACGTATAAATACATTTTAAAAACCCTTTATAAAGTAACTTTATAAAGATAAACATAAAATTAAAATAATATAGATTAAAATAAAATAAAATAGATTTTGTAGTTATTAATAAACTTACGGTGCAAAAGGGGCTATACCATTTTTTTTTTAAAGAAAATTATACTTTTATTTAGCAAGGATGCGTTAAAGTGACAGTAAAAACAGCAATAAATTACATTTAACTATATTCTAATAGAAAGCAGTAATTTTAAATTCACAATATTATTGTTTTTACTCTATGATCTTTTGATCAAATAAATGCAGCACTGTTGAGCAAAAGAGATTTTTAAAACATTAAATTAAATTAAAATAAAATAAAAAATGTGTATTTTTTGTCCTACTACTTTCCTATGGGTCCTTATATAGTTCATAAATTGACAGATTTATTCTGAATGCTTAACTGAATAATTCTGAATGCTGTTCTTCATCTCTTTTTTTGTCTTTAGGAAAAGTAGCAAAAGTGACAGGAGCAATAGTATTGGGGTAGGTTTATTATTATTTTTATTATTTTATTTTATTTTTTGGCATTTATTTAACAAGCCATCAATAAAATTATATTATACAGTATCATGCAGCACATACACAGAGAATGTCAGTGGAAGCAGCCGTTAAAAGTGATGTATCTTCTAAGCCAGGTTTGTTACCCTTTCCAGAAACACATTCTGACTCTATCAAGTTTGCTTACACAGAGGCTGTGTTTTCATCACATACGAGGTGGTTACTCTGAACCAGGCCGTCACTATCGACACCAGTGCCATACTACAGGAGAAGCACAAGTCCTACATCTACCTGACTCACACCACTAATAGAGAACAGGAGAGCCTTGCTTCTGGTACATTCTGGAATCTTTACCACGTGTGTGTGTGTGTGTGTGTTTGTGCTTGAGAGAGTGTGTAAATATCAGTGAGCCAAAAGATTCATTTGCATTTACATTTACATTTATTCTTCGAAAGCAAATTGCAACTGAGGAATACTACACCATAAACGATTCATCCTTTCTTTTTTGTTCTTTTTTGCAGGACCTTTGTATTTATGCCTTAGATTAGATGTTATTTTTTGCTAGTATATTGTAGATTGTATTGTTTGAGATTTTGCACAATTAGACATTAAAACAGCCCATTCATGTATTTTGATTCATGTATACAGTTAATGTATACAAATTTATTGATTGCCCACAACAGACTTTATTTCTTTTCTAGGCTTTACTATCAAGACCAGGATGGAACTTCATAAAGCAGCTAGAAAGTTTCTTGAAATTTCATCAAGAGTTCTTCTTCTCCCATTGGATGGTGAGTAGTTTCATCTCTATTTGATGGCATTGACAAGTCTTGGTGCCTGTTTTAAAATATTGAAAGTAAATATTTGTTGACTGTAGGCACTGTGTGAAACAGCATGGTTATAATAGAGGACATGCTTAGAAAAAGCACTTAGGGACAGTATGGTTATTGCTAGGGATGCACCGATACCACTTTTTCCAGTACTCGCCCGATACCGATACTTTTATTTTTGGTACTTGCCGATACCGAGTACCGATACCGATATTTTTATTGCATTTGTACATTTTTTAAATATTGGGTACAGAAACCAAAAGTGTATGTATAATGTTAGTTGGTTAACTTCATTTATCAAATAGATACAGTCAGACCAAAATTTATTCAGACACCTTCAACATTTCTCACATTATCACAGTTTAGTTTAGAAAATGGTAATAAAATATGACAAGATCTCAGAGTTAAACTGTGTCAGAACAAATTAATCTTGATAACGTTAGATAATTTTGATAGAAAGGTACGTAATAGATTACAATCAACCAAAAATTATTCAGACAGCTGTTAGTATGACAGTATTTACACAACTATGAATACGTAGTTATTGCATCTCAGGAAACATCTGCTTTCTGTTGAAAGTTAACTTGACAGTATTTTTGACCTAGATGTCACCTGTATCTGCACAAAGAGGAACTGACATGGAATGTTGTTCTGTTTTAAATAGGCCAGGTATATTACTGTCTGTTCTGTTCTTCTGCATATGGAATCTAATACACTCTGATTTTTTTTAATCGCAGCATACATGGCACCAGGTTTGAGGCTGAAGTGTAGTTTATAATATACACTACGTGTGAAAAGTTTGGGGTCAGTAAGATAAAAAAAAAAAACATTAACTATCTTATTGACTCTACACCTTAGTTCAGGTTAGTTCACCCAAAAATGAAAATTCTGTCATTATTTACTCACCCTCATGTCGTTCTAAACCCGTAAGACCTCCGTTCATCTTCGCAACACAAATTAAGATATTTTTGATGGAATCTGAGAGCTGTCTGACCCTCCCATAGACAGCAAGGGTCCTTACATGATCAAGGTCCAGAAACGTAGCAAGGAGATTGGTAAAATAATCCATGTGACATCAGGGGTTCAACCGTAATTTTACAAAGCTACGAGAATACTTTTTGTGCGCAAAAGAAAGAAAAAAAATGACTTTATTCAACAATTCGTCTCCTCCGCATCACCCTAGTGCTATTTTGGAGAGTATCCACTGAACGTAAATTGCGTATACTGTTTTCTGTCAGCTGTGCGACGCAGATACATTGTTTACGTCGTTTATGCTTTGATTTGAACGAAAACATCGTATCCGCGTGGCACGAGGAAACAAATTGTTGAATAAAGTCTTTTTTTTTTTTTCTTTTGCGCACAAAAAGTATTCTCGTAGCTTTGTAAAATTACGGTTGAACCCCTGATGTCACATGGATTATTTTACCGATCTCCTTGCTACGTTTCTGGACCTTGATCGTGTAAGGACCCTTGCTGTCTATGCAGGGTCAGACAGCACTCAGATTCCATCAAAAATATCTTAATTTGTGTTCCGAAGATGAACGGAGGTCTTACGGGTTTGGAACAACATGAGGGTGAGTAATTAATGACAAAATTTTCATTTTTGGGTGAACTAACCCTTTAATAGTAGTGTACATTTAGAATAAAAAATTTAGCAGAGTAAGCAATAGCAGTAGACTGTTAGACTATAGAAAAATGTGATGATGATCAGAAGTCCTGTACTCCCCCTATGTTTAACTGAAGGCATCTGTTTCCATTTGACTTTTGCCAAAAAAAACTCTTCGTATCAACTTTTTGTATCATTGACTTCATATTAAATCATGATTTTTACATAATTTACATTAGACCGGCCCCATCCATCACTGCTTTTAAATCCTATCTTAAGACATATATATTCCTCTGGCTTTTACCATTACTTAAGTATTTTATTTTGGATCTCTCTCGTACTAAGCTGATTGTCTATTGCTTGTTTACTTGATTTAATTTCCTCTTTAATCTTGCTCCCTTTTAATTCATTGGTATTATTTTATTCATTGTACAGCACTTTGGTAAACCTCGGTTGTGTTTAAATGTGCTCTATAAATAAACATTGATTAGTCATTTCTAGTATGTCTCTGTGTTTGCAATTATGTGAAATAAGCATATGTTGATGTTTGTTTATATCAGAGCATCTCAGTCATCTAGACGCAGACCCTCATGAATGTGCGCTATGGGTGCTGCTGAAGAAAACCTGCTCTGCCGACCGGGCCGTTAGACAGCAGGCGGTGCAGGAACTGGCCCAGAATCACCACTGGCAGGGTGAGAGATGGCAGCACACTTCAATTCATTATTATAAAATGTCAAGTTCTGCTGAATTTACTGAAAACTTGCTGTTGCTCTTGCTCAGCAAAATCTATTTCTATTGCGCAGACCCCTTTGCCTACCAAAGAAAAATAATTCACTATAACTCAGTGAGTTATGTCTGAATGGCTCTGAATGGTCTTTTGTCTTGTCCATCACAGATTATCAGTACCAGACTGCAGCACAGGTGGTAGATCATCGCACAGCTGTGGCTCTCGCCCGCATGCCTAACGTGGACCTGCGCTTCTTTCTCCCTCCACCTCCACTGCCGCATACTGACGATGTGGGTAGCTATCATTCAGACAATAGCCAAATTGAACTGCTGTGTAATGTCAGATATCTGTGCTAAAGTTTTGTGCATGTATTATAGGATATATCGATTGAAGATGGGCTTAGGCAGTTACTGGCATCTCTGCCCCAGTCGGAGGTGGATCAGTGTGTGCAGTACTTCACCTCTCTGGCATTAAGAGAGAGCAGCCAATCACTAGCCTCTCAACGGGTGAGACATACATAGTCAAACTATAGAGTGCAACAGTTCCTAAGAAATCTCCATAGTTTGTTTAACAATAACCTACATGTACGTTCTCAAACTACCTAAATATTTGTGTGTATTTATTCCTCAGAAAGTATTCTTTCGAATACTTTTTTGGCTTTGTAATATTGCGATTTACCATGTACCAAGTCATTTTTAAATTCCCTATGGGAAAATGAATGGAAAAAAACACTTCTTGAATCAAGGATCCTGAAAAAGTGTTTAAGCACCATTGTACTTATTTTACTCAAATTTATATCCATATAAAAGTGTCACTGTGTTAGCTGTGCATTTTGGTCTGTGATTATAGGGAGGGCTGTGGTGTTTTGGAGGAAATGGGTTGCCTTATGCCCAAAGCCTGACTTCCACCCCCTCTGAGAAGGTGGAGACGTTCTGCCTGCAGGCCCTGGTGCAGCACTCAAAGGTGAAGGTTTACAAACTCTGCAAAGTGACATGTATTTGTGTAGCAAGGAAGTAAGCAATGATCAAAGAAGACAGGATGCTTGTGTGTGTAGAGTGATGTTTTGTAGATCTTCTTGAGGTGTACCTTCAGTTGATTGGTTTTAATCAAGAATTTGACTTAAATAAACGAATCAATTCAAAGCATTTAATTGTTCTTTGTTCACAGGTCCAAAGTCATTGTGACCACGTTGTTGCTAATGGAGGACTGCTGCTTTTGCAAAGAGTCTACCAGCTTCGCAGAGACTCTCCGAAAATTCAGCGCAACATTGTGCGAATTATTGGAAACCTCACCCTGAACGACAGCTTGCACACAGCCATAGTACAGTCAGGTTAGCTTTATATTTTAGAATAACTGATTTTATGTTGAAAAGAGTAGTTCTTTATTCTCTTTTGTGGTTGACCTTTAGGTTGGGTGGCTGTCCTGGCTGAGATGATCCAGTCACCACACATCATGCAGGCATCTCATGCTGCCCGTGCTTTAGCCAATTTGGACAGAGATGCAGTAAGGCAGAAGTACCAGGATGGTGTTTACATATTGCACCCACAATGTCGCACTAAGTATGCATGCTTATATGAACTTCCACTTATGCTCACCAAGTCTGCATTTATTTGATCAAAAATACAGTAAAAACAGTAGTATTGTAACATATTTACAATAACTGTTTTTATTGTAATATATTTTAAAATGTAATTTATTCCTGTGATGGCAAAGCTGAATTTTCAACAGTCTCCTTAAGAAATCATTCTGATATGCTGATTTGCTGCTCAAGCAACATCTTACCAATGTTCAAAACTATTGTGCTGCTTAATATTTTTGGGAAATCTGTTGTAACGTTATAAAAGCTTATAAAAGTCTAACTTTTTTTTTTTTTAAAGAAGCTCATGAGTACCCAAATATTACTTGCAGTGTAATGGCATTACAGGGCCTCAGGGGTATTTTGAAAGTCTGGCTGAAGTTTAAAGTCAGTGATTTTATTTATTTTTTTTGCATTTTCCACAGTCGTGGTTGGCTGCAGACTGTCCAAACCTCAGAATCCTGTCTGTTGAGTATGACACCCATTTAAGTGACTGGAAGGCTAAGTGTCCTGCTGAAAACCAAAGGTAAACAGTCAATTTTCGATGTGTGCTGTGCATTACTAAATTATATTATTAACTCAACATAGCATACCAAATATCCATGTTTGTCCCTGATTTTTGTGTTTTACAGGAAGTCCTTGGCCTACAGAAGTCAGGAACTGCTGAGGAAATTGAAGGATGCAGGTGTAGGGGTCAGACCTGTGGTGTGGGTAGCCCACAGTATGGGAGGTTAGTCCATGGTGGGTCTTAGAATAACCAGCACCCAACTCTCCTTAAGAAATCATTCTGATATGCTGATTTGCTGCTCAAGCAACATCTTACCAATGTTCAAAACTATTGTGCTGCTTAATATTTTTGGGAAATCTGTTGTAACGTTATAAAAGCTTATAAAAGTCTAACTTTTGATCAGTTTAATGCATCTTTGCCGAATATGTATGAAAAGGTCTTTTGTTTAGTGAGGATTAATTATGTCTTCCATCCTTTATATTCAGTCAGCCAATCAAAGCCGATGTTCTCTTTGTGCACGGCCTCTTGGGAGCAGCTTTTAAAACTTGGCGTCAAAAGGATCTTGATGTGGCGGAAGATGACAAGGTGGAAGGGGTTCGAGAGGACTACACTGAATGCTGGCCTAAGGTCAGATCTAAATCTTCCTACATCATATTTGTGTAGCTGTCTAAATTATTTGCAATACAATGTTTTTTTACTATTTTAAATTGCGACTGCTTATGTATAACAAAAATGTAATTTTAGTTTCAACAGGGAGTTTAATATTAATTTTAGAGGTTTAAAAATCTCACAAGGCCATATTGTGATTCAGTATTTTAATTAATTGTGCAGCCCTGTTTGTAGCTAAAAAATCCATTTGTAACTCTAAATCAAAACTTGTGTCACAGGTTTACTTGTGAAAAAGATGCTCTTAGATGCCTCTAAAGATCCTGATCTCAGTCCGCTGATCAAGAACACAAAGGGAATTCTGTTCTACAGCGTTCCTCATCACGGCACGTTCATGGCAGAGTATTCTGTAAATGTCCGATACCTACTGTTTCCCTCCATTGAAGTAAAAGAACTATGTAGAGGTATAGTGTGATTTATTTTTGTTCCCTAAATATTAATGCAATATTAATTCCTCCACTTAAGATTAAGATTCTAAATCTAATTTGCACATAATTTTTCTGTTCACCTGTTTCGACTCAGACTCTCCAGCGTTACGGGACTTGAATGAAAATTTCCTGAACATTGCAAAGGAACAAGAGTTCAAGGTCCTTAGCTTTGCAGAAACTCTACCAACCTACATTGGGCCAATGCTCAAAATATTGGTAGTTCCATCGCAGTCAGCAGGTAGGTCAGGATAATTGAACAACAAGCAGCATCGTGATGTATCATTTTTACATAATAACTGACGGTTTTAGGTACCTGGTATCAGAAAACAAAAATTCTCCTTTTGCTCTTTCAGATCTGGGTATTGGGGACCTCATCCAGGTGGACGTTGATCACCTCAACACCTGCAAGCCAGAAAAAAAAGACTCATTTCTCTATAAACGTACTTTACAGTTTATTCGAGATGCTCTTGGAGGACAGAGAATTAAGTGAACTCTTAAGTCCACAGTCCAAAACCGGTCTCTTGCCATTTCATTGCCTCTTGAGGGTTCAACAATTACATTTTAAAAGATAATGTTAACTATGAATAAATAGAAGTTCTAAAATTGCAACTGGATTTTTCTTTTCATTTTTTTAATTCAATCAAGCCATTATGAATATGCTTTTTGTTAAAACCTCTGGGTTTAACTTTTAATGTGCTTTGCCCACTTCACCGTTGCCTTGTACTGTATTTCATTTCAGTAATTTGGAATGAGCAGTTTTCGACATTTATTTTAACCGGAAGCTATAACAAATTGAAATGAGTATCAAGTATATTATGTTTAAAATAATCATTTATAGAAAGTCCATTGTATTTATATTATTTATTTTTCTTGGAAGAAGCTGAAAACTAGCCTTTTTCTTAACTCACCAGCCTTCTTTATATCCCTACCTCAGACTCACAGGTTGGTACTGATGCTGGCTGTAATTTGCCACTATTTTTGTACTAATGGATTAATTGTAGTACTTGCATAGGACCATATTACTTTTATTTTGATGTTGAGTATGTGCAAGACACAATTATTGCCAAATGTTTATCACACTGAATAAAGTTGTGTGTCCTAACTTTATATTCCACTTAAATCAGATACTTTTACTATAGCTATAATGCAGCCTTTTCTTTTCAGAGCAACAGTGCGCTCCAGGCCAGCAGAGTGCAGTAGAGCTCACAGATCGAACATTAGTCTGTTACTAGAGGAAGACCGTTGTTAGTAGACGGTGGACACTGTAGGCTTAAACCAAATTGACAATTGACAGATAAACACAATAAAAATCATGTAAGAATTATTTTTTTTTTATTTTCAAAAACTGCTTGTTTTTAGATGTATATGATTTGCGAATATATGTTTGGAGATACGCACAGTATGTGAAACATTTGTGACGTACAAACATTCACGGTAGCGTTAACCTGCTAACTTTTTGTTATTATTTCTCAGTTCAGAACAATTTTGCCTTTTGTAGATACATAGGCTTTAACTGAAGAAACAGAAGTGTTAACACATCCCGTCCAAAATGGTTAATGTCTTGAAAGGAGTTCTCGTTGAATGGTAAGTTTTACATATAACGATTTAAAGGTGCATTCAGTATTTTTTCTATGATTAAAAATGTTAAACTTAGAAATAAACAATAATTAAAAAAAAAACTATGTGAAGTCATATAGACTTACAGTAGATGAAGAGATAAGTAGTCTAAAGCCGTTTTATTTTACATGGATTTATATTTTACATCGCGTGACCAGCAGAAGTACCATTCACTTGATCTTGGATCCGCTTATATACTTGCTTATCTATTAATATTTGTGGTTGACTGACTAAAGTGTTTCTTCAGTGTTACCTGTAACTGAAAATTTTGGCACAAGGTATCAAAAAAAAAATATGAGTGCACTTTTAAAATAAAGTAATGCAGCAGTGCACCATCATTTATGATCCTTCTTTTAAAATATGAAACAGTGACCCAGCTATGAAGCAATTTCTTCTATATCTGGACGAGACGTCAGCATTGGGGAAGAAATTTATCATCCAGGATTTGGACGACATGCATGTTTTCATCCTAGCTGAAGTTGTGCAGATTCTTCAGGAGCGAGTAGGAGAACTGATGGACCAGAATTCATTCCCCATCACCCAGAAATAAATGTCTGAATCTGACAGCAGACCTTACAATCTGTGGGAGCAGATGGATGTGGAGATTCTTTCAGCACAATTGCACAAACACAGATGCACCTAAAATATATAGATGACTGGCTACTAGGATGATGCCTGTTATCCTTGTTATAGTTTGACTGTGTTGCATACATTTTTCATCTGACAGAATTATATGCTTTATGTTGCATATGTTTCAAAGACAGCTTCTTGAATCTTTTCAGCATTTCAAAATTGTTCACAAACTGAAAGCAGATGGTCGATGACAGTGTGATTTATATACATGCATAATATACAAGCATCAAATAAAAAAACCTTAAAAAACAAATGTTTTCAAAATGTGCTTAATTTGTTTCCTGCATACATTATAATTAGCCTTAAAAATGAGAAAACTGCTGTATTGATAGGTGCCAGGTTGTAAAATTCCAAGCTCCCTTTTCTGTTTATTCTCTTTCTAGTGAAAACCCAGTTCAAGCCACGTGCACAAGGGTTCGATAAGGCATTTAGACAACTGAGATGTGTCTGTAATCAGGATATTGGTACCTTTTGGTGTGAGGAGAACAAACCGCAAAATCAAAATAGTGAACAGCATTATATTTCCAAAATATCCAGCATGTTTTGATTAAGGAAGGGAAAGTGGTGCGGTGCACTCTTGGAAGTACCTAGTAGTTCACCTAGTAAAACTGACTGGCTATACAACACCGCTATCTGAAAATAAGGTGCCATTTCCTCTTTAAGAAGACCATCATGTGGAAGTAAGAGGAAGCGTTATTGTGTTTCAGACCTATAGCTTTGTAGTGTTACATCCAGTTTATTTTATTACCTAACAATACAGCTATGATATAGATCTGTCTGTCTGTGTCTATCTATCTATCTATCTGTCTAATATATCTGTCTGCCTGTCAGTCTATAGCCTATCTATCTATCTATCTATCTATCTATCTATCTATCTATCTATCTATATCTATATCTGTCTGTCTGCCTGTCAGTCTATAGCTTATCTATCTATCTATCTATCTATCTATCTATCTATCTAATATATATGTCTCTGTCTGTCTGTCTATCTATCATCTATCTATCTATCTATCTATCTATCTATCTATCTATCTATCTAATATATATGTCTCTGTCTGTCTGTCTATCTATCATCTATCTATCTATCTATCTATCTATCTATCTAATATACAGTGGGTACGGAAAGTATTCAGACCCCCTTAAATTTTTCACTCTTTGTTATATTGCAGCCATTTGCTAAAATCATTTAAGTTAATTTTTTTTCCTCATTAATGTACACACAGCACCCCACATTGACAGAAAAACACAGAATCGTTGACATTTTTGCAGATTTATTAAAAAAGAAAAACTGAAATATCACATGGTCCTATGTCTCTGTCTGTCTGTCTATCTATCTATCATCTATCTATCTTATCTATCTATCTAATATATATGTCTCTGTCTGTCTGTCTATCTATCTATCATCTATCTATCTTATCTATCTATCTAATATATATGTCTCTGTCTGTCTGTCTATCTATCTATCATCTATCTATCTAATATATGTTTGTGTCTATCTATCTATCTATCATCTATCTGTCTATCTAATATCTATCTATCTATCTATCTATCTGTCTCTCTGTCTGTTTGAGCAGTAGCAGTACCTCGTAACAATCGTTTGAAATTAATTAAAAAAAAATCAATGAATAATGTTAATAATAACATTTATTTTGATTAAAATTTAAACCGCATCTATCTATCACTGGCCACAATGTTTTTGCAGCATTTTTCCGAGTCTCTTGTTCTCCAGACAGCGCAGATGTACTTCCACGCACCTCGTCGTGGCGCTGGGTTCTGTGTGAAGTTCTCGAGCGTGCGTACATCCACCTCCACTAACGCACAAAGCGCTTCTGCTCAGGTTACTGTAAATGAGACCTCCAGTCTTACTACAATTGCCTGTTTAATGGACTAAATAGCCAGGAGGACTGGAAGCCATAATATGAAGAAACGCTACATGGATATAGGCAGGCTAAGGAAAATGAAAAAGATTAAACTCACAGAAAAGATTTCCGAAAGGTATGACACCGCGCGCGCTGCTTTGTTGTCTTGTTATTGCTCTTATTCGTTTTCACCTGAATGGCTCGCGCTTGGCTATTCATAGCGCGCTGAGCGGATTGACGCAAACAATAAACAAACAGCATCTCCCGATATGATAACAAATCGGGGTTTAATTCCGAGCTAATGCTCGCTGTGATTTAATGGATGCATACAAGGCCGAATCTATAACATTTGGTGTAAAAACAGTGCAGCGGGCCATGTTGCTAACAAAATATTTTAATAACAAAAATATCCTCCAATTGAATTTAGCGTTGCATATAAAGAAATGCTACAGTATTTTTCTTATTTCACGTTTTGGTATTAGTAAACCTAGCTATTATTAATGTGATTTGATTTGATGCAGCGTCAGCTAACAAGTAGTCCTGTTATTTCTTCATGATTGAAAAACAGACTGTCTGAAAACAGACAAACTGACAAGGGCCTCTGACTAGACAATATGCGCGCAGGAATGTCGTTTATGTAAGATTTTTCTCAGGGATTATTTTGCTGTACCTTAAATTATGCATATTTATACATTTATATAATATTTAATAGTATCCAGAGCTGTGTTCGTAAGTTATTGGTGCATTTTGTATTTTATCAGGTTCGCTGATTCCAGACTATTGTTTCTAGTGAGGTAAACACGGCAGTGTATCTGAACGGACCCCGTCTCTTATTTATATAGTGTAGTGATCTGGACAATAACCTCCTGTGTTTATACTCTTCATAGTGAAATGAACGTGCGCAGATTTCTCCTGAAACGGTTTCTTGTTCTTTAAATAGCCATGGCAACACTGTAGATTCTACGTTTAGGTGCTGATGCAGAAGATGAAACGTTGCCATGGTTACCAAACACAAAGGGATGAGGAGCGCAGAAAGCCTGAACAAAGGAATGGAGCACAATAGACTGTGCAACCAAAACATGGATTGTAACGTCTTCAATAACTTACTTTCTGCGCCTTTACATCTCACGTATATGCTTGTTCATATTTCCTTTTTGTCTTTTTGTCAACATGAAGTTATAAAAAAAAAGTATAAACACAGAGGACGCGCGTTTTGTAGTTGTATAAGGACTTATGTTTATGTCTGTTTTGACTTTAGAAAGATGAATTTTTATTTTTTTATATAGTTATCATAATTTTATATTATTCTTCTTAATTAAAAATAATTCACATAATTGTATCTGTGACATTGATGGCATTTTCTTTAAAAACAATGTAATGGTAAGTCATTTTAAATGTCCTGTTTTCAGCGCGTACTCTGTTCTGAAGTTCATGATCGTCTGGATGCTGGTGCTGTTAGCTGACTTTGTTCTGGAGTTCAGACTGGAATACCTGTGGCCATGTTGGCTCTTTCTAGGGACCGTCTACACCACATTTCACTGTCATGGACTGGTAGGCAATTTTCTGCTCTGCACACTCAGCTGTATTGTTTGCTTTTAAAATAATAACAAAACCCCATCTGTCATTATAAATGAATTTTCTTGCTCCATTTTCTTTTTCATTATGTTGTGTTACTGAAATTTTTTTTCATTTCATATTTACAAAGAAAAAATAGATATTAAACCAACAAACCTCTGCTTTTCTATTACAGGCCATCTGTGTTGTTTTCGTGTGTGCAGCAGTTACCCTGGACTTATTCTGTTTCATTTTTGTACCCTTACACTGGCTGTTTTTTGCAGCCAGCACATATGTCTTACTCAACTATATGTGGCATACAGGTGAGCCATAAACGCTTTTAATCAGGTTGCAATTAAATTAACACTTACAGAGCCACTGTGCCCTTGGAAGTATTATGGATATAAACAATATATACATTCATTTACATATATACATAATTTATTTGCAGAAAAGGGAATCTGTATGTCAACTGTGACATTATGGATACTCTTAGTGTATATGGAGGCCTCTCTACGGTTGCGGGACCTGAAAAGCCCTCATGCAAATCTGTCCCATCTATTTGCTGCACACTGGTAGGTTCTGACTGGCAATTTATTTTAGAGCTGAATGTGATGTGGGGTTTTAAATTAACACTAATTTTACCAGCTGTGTTTCATACTGTAATTTAACACAAGCTATTATTATTTCTTCCAGCATTGGTTATCCTCTAGTGTATATGGGATTTGATGTAACATGCTACTTCTCCAGTATGCTTAAGCTGCGCACTCAGAAATCAGTTCAGAGTGAGAATGACCTCCACATGGATGTCCTGCAACAATCCCTACCTCCTTACATGCACCTGTACCCAAAATTGTGGATGGAAGGTATGTATCATTTCTTTTAAAGTACCATGTAATATGTAGCTATCTTTTTAAAAAGTTAAATAGTTTAAAGGGATAGTTCACACACAAAAAAAGACAATTCTGTCATTAATAACTCACCCTCACATCGTTCCAAACCCGTAAGACCTTCGTTCATCTTCAGAACACAAATTAAGATTTTTTTGATGAAATGCAAGAGCTTTCTGACCCTGCATAGACAGCAATGCAACTGACATGTTAAAGGCCCAGAAAGGTAGTAAGGACATCATTAAAATAGTCCATGTGTTCAACCATAATGTTATGAAGGTACGAGAATGCTTTTTGTGCGCAAGGAAAACAAAAATAACAACTTTATTCAACAATTTCATCTCATCCGTGTCAGTCTTCGACGTGCGTTCTTATAAAATGCATTAAAAAATAAATAAAAATAACGTGATGAAGTTCAAAAATGTAAAATTGTGACAAATGTCTTTGTACAGATCCCAAATATAGGGTGGCCAAATCTAGGCCGACGCAATACCAGTGTCCATCCGATTCCATCACCTCAGAGGACAAACAAAACATGGAAGACTGCCTTCAAATCCACAGACTTCCTGCGAGACCCGAAAGAGACACAAATCCACAAACTCCAGGACCCAAGCACCGTGGAGGTGAACTTCATTTGGACTCTACGTCCATGCTAGAAATGACTGAAAACCTACCTCAGGAGGATCAGAGCAGCAAAGCTCAAAGACCCTCCAAGAGCTCCTTGCCTAAAGTGCATCGAGGTTCAGTGAATATCCCTAACAGCAAAGGGGAGAAGAGGCAGAAAGCCCCCAAAGCCATCAACACAATAGGGGACTCTGCTGAAAAGTGCTCGTCAAACATCTCCCCAAGTCCTCCGAACCCACATGCTGAGCAGATGCTGAAGTATGTTTTATGTTATTTCATTTCTATATGCACTGATTGTAATGGACTGTGGGAGATGGTTAATGAATTTTCAAGTAGTTACACTGTGATCTCCATCTGCTCCACAGGCTGGAACAAGAAATGAGGAAGCTGAAGGGAGAGCTGCAGGCGAGCAGACAGAGCGAGCAAGAGCTGCACAGTCACATTTGTAATCTGACCAACAGTGAACACAGTCTGCGCCCTGAAGTCTCTCTGCTCAGACATGCAAATGAACTGCTGCAAAACAAGTGAGTCCTCTGATCTCTTCCTGTTGGTCTTGGCATTAGTGATCTGGATTGATGTTAGGTCACGCTGCTTGATGTTTGACTGATGTTTGCGTTTATATATCACACATATGGGTGTTTCTTACTTAACACTTTAATAGTTTTCCAGCTTTTATGTATAGACTGGATTGTTTGACCTTTTGTCTCAGACTTTTAAACTTAAACTATGCAGATCCATCATAAAAATATGATTTATTATAATTTGAATAACTAATCTATTAAAAGCAAAAACTATTTAAATATTTGTGTAAAAATATTTATATTTAGAACTTTCCCAACATTTCCATCACAACCACCAACTTTTGTCCCATTAAAGTTGATAATATTTGTATATTTTATGTTTTATATTATATATATATATATATTTATATTTATATATTGTTTGTGTGTAATTATGATACATATAAAATTAGACTTTCGGCAAGGATGCATTCAATTGATCAAAAGTGACAGCAAAGACATAATTTGACAAAAAAAAAGCATTTAAAATAAATGCTGTTCTTTTGAAGTTAATCCTACAAAATTATTAGTTTTGACAAAAATATTAAGCAGCACAACTGTTTTTAACATTTATGATAATAAGAAATGTTTCTTGAGCAGCAAATCAGCTTATTAAAATGATTTCTGAAGGATCACGTGACACTGAAATCTGGAGTGATGGTTGCTGAAAATTCAGCTTTGCCATCACAGGAATAAACTTTAAAATATATTAAAATAGAAAACAGTATATGATTTTTGATCATATAAAGGCAGCCTTGCTGAGCATAAGAGACTTCTTTCAACAACATAAAAAAAATCTCTTCAACAGTATTGTGTACATTACAAATGAACGATGTGCTTTAAAGATAGCTCGTGCTTTTCTTACTGTAAGAGTAAGTGCAATTTGACAAAATCTAACGCTGTTCCTCTAAATTATGTGGTGCTCTGCTGTGCAGGATTCAGTGTCTCACAAAATCCAGACAGAAGGACAAACAAAACTGTTCCTTGCTGGAAAAGAAAATCAGAATGGAAACAGAGGCTCGAGTTGCAGTAGAAAAACAACTTGCAGAAGTCAGAGCCCAAAAATTTGATGAAGCAACGATTTTACTTCGGAGCGCATCACACAGGTAATTGTATTAATAAAGCAGTAGCGCAAGAGGCATACATATGCATACAGTATATTAATCTTGTCAATGCGATTTAGAATTTTTTAATCTGTGTCTTTGAGACTAGGTCTAAATGTCCTGCTTTTTAATTATGGTTATAATTGGCAGTAGAATTCTTAATGCAAAATAGCAATGGCAAAAATAAACCTGTAAAATGTTGTATTTTTTCCATCCACTATAGGCAAGAACACAGTGAAACTCAAATGTTGAGGAAAAAAGCTAAACATCTAGACTCAGAGTACAAACAACTACAGCTGGAATATCAGGAGAAAGAAAATCGAATGATAGCTCTAGAGAATGAAGTGGAGGTAAAGGACGCGTTCGTAGATCTGTTCAGTTACATACTGCATTGAATAGTTGTGCTGTGCTGGATGTTTGTGATTCATATTTTTATGTTCTTCATGTTCTGACACATGTCAGATCTGGTAGCTTGCTGTCTGTGGTGCTCAGCCTGTGGCTCTTTTCTTTTTTTTGGTTGGGGTGGGTGAACGTTTCTGTGCCGAATGCTGATTCTGAGTTTTTTTCTTTTGTTGTCATTATTTCTTGTTCCTCGCCCAGTTTAAATGCTGTTATTGCCATCTGCTATTTAAACCATGCCAAAACAGAAACCACATCTTTCAGAAATTATTGTGCAACCTGCACATTTTTGTATCATGATGAATTTAACAAGATTTTGAACAATTTTCTCTTTTATTGGAAAGAATTTTAATTTTTTTGTTTTGTTTTGGTAGTGACAGAGTAATGCAAGTATGACCCAAAGGAATTCAACTCTGCTGGACTCACAGATATTTATTAAACAAAATTTGTGCATACAAAATTTGATTATTATTATTTTTTTAAATAGACTATTTTTTCAATAGCCATCACACATGTAAAATTTACAACAGTATATTCTCCTATAATGACTCCTTAAGTTGGAAACAAATATTTAAAACAATTGCACTTACTTTACTTCTTTTTTTTTTCTTTTTACCTTGAAACGTCTCTTCTGGGAGTTTGGTGAATGGGTACGAAATTCCATACAGATGGATTGCTTTACGACAGCAACAAATGTGGTGTGGGCTATTCAGAGTAATTACGACAGTCAATTCCACTCACTTAACTGTAGGGGGCTCCAAAGTAGCAAAAATACACAAAACTACATACAGTTGCTTTAAAGATGAAGTGTGTCATTTCTTTGCATCAAGTAGCAACCAAAGGAAATTGGAAAAATAATAAATAATAAATCCCTGGGTACTTTATCGAATGAAAAGCAGTGTGTCAAATGAGTTGGATGCCCAAATATCCAATATTTATGAAATTGTTTGTGAAAAAAAACCTGAATAACATACTGCATTCACAAAAATTCTGAAGTGTGCAACCAGTGGACACTTTACTATCCCATAATACCACTGGAGCTGTCAGATTCAACAAAAATTGTCAGAAAACATTCTACAGAACGTAGTATGTTAGTAGAATGTTCATGTGCGTACTCAAAGAATTTACTTAAACAAGTTCTTCATCATATTAAGAACATAGTCTGAAAGTAAAGTAACTGTTTAATATCACAAAAAAGGGACAGTTCACCCAAAAATGAAAATCTGTCATCATTTACTCACCCTCATGTTGTTCCAAAACTATGTGACTTACTTTCTTCTGTGGAACAAAAAAAAAAAATATATATATATATTTTGAAGAATGTTTGTGACCAAACAGTTTCAGTTCCCATTGACTTGTATGGACAAAAATGACAATGGAAGTCAACAGGAACTGAATATGTTTGGTCACAAACATTCAGCAGAAGAAAGGAAGCCATACAGGTTTGGAACAACATGAGGGTGAGTAAATTATGACTTTTGGCTGAACTAACCCTTTAAACATTATAAGGTTGAAAGCCCAGTTTTTTTTTGGAACTAGACAAATGGGATTCAAATGTTCACCTGAATCATTCATAATCACCCAAATCTTTCATATCACCTTTATTTTGTACTGTTCTGCTCTGTTCCTATCTCCTATGTGCAATATTCTCCTGCTTCTCCCCAGACCCTCCAGAGGAACAGATGCACGGAGCAGGAAGCGGACGCTTTGCTCTCAGCTCTCTCCTCCTTGCAGGACAAGGTTCAGCATCTAGAGTACAACCTGAGTGCCGAAACCCGTCTCAAGCTAGACCTCTTCTCTGCGCTCGGAGACGCACGCAGACAGCTGGAGATAGCGCAAGGTTCATCTCATTTCAAATTATGCCAGTTATGCATACAAGACCTATATTGCGATTATTATTTTTTTTAAATCTAGGAACACACAATATATTGGTAACATGTTGGCCGGTTTAAATATTTTTTCCACCAACTTATCTTCATCAGTCTGTTTTAATTTTTTTATGTCTTTCTTTACAGTTAAAATTCTGAAACAAGACCACGAGGTCAAAGAAATGAAACAGAAGCTTGCTGAAGCGATGGCCGTGGCTCCAGGTATGTCATACATGGCCCCCAGGTCCTCTATGCCTCAGTACCTCAAGTTCTTCAACTCTGAGCGCTACATGCTGAATCCCAGAGCGCTCATGTACCAGTGTCTTAAGAAATAAGACCAGCGAGGACAAATCGGACGGGACGGCTTTTGAAGGATTGTTTTGACTCAACATTCCAAACATGAGGGCATCTCTGCTTCAAGGTTTGCCCAAAAACTTTGCCTTTTGACAATGCCAACAGCCAGCCTCGGGTGCGTCTACGGCTGTGTTTACTGATTTCAGCAGAGATACTGAGGCCGCTTATAGGTGACCTTGCTTTGAGATTCTTTCCAGATGAAATCAAAGTTGACTGTAAATACATTGTTGACCAGCGGATGACCATCGATTGCTGAACAAACCGCTGCAAGCTGCGTAAACGGCAAGATAGCAGTTTAATAAAAAGTGTGAACTTGATGAGGAGCACAGTTTATCATGAGGACAGGATATCCTGTGTTGGGTTTCAAATGAAGAGGCTCTTCTTCAGCCATGACAATAACAGGCCAATGCCTCACTTGGTCATTCTGTGCCTCATTATTCATGTGAATTCAATTTATATAGCAAGCCAATATCAAACGTAAGTCAGTATGTGAATATTCGAGTGCTTTGTACCGTTTTGTATTCTTTTTACATTACAAACGTTACAACAGAAGTGACCAAAACAAAAAAGTTTGTAGGTTTTCATGTTTCTGAAATTGTTGCCTTTTTTATGTATCAATGGGATGTTTTTTATGAGAAGTTTATTTTTCTGGATTGACACTTTTTTTTTTTCCTAAACCAAAATGAAATAATGGTTTAATTTTGTAATTCTGCTTGTTGGTCTGCATGCCAATTTATGTAAACTGATTGTTTTGAGAAAAAAAAAAAAGATTTTGATGTCTAATTGTGCATTTGTGCAAGGGCTGTTTTCTTCCAATAATTCTGGAAGCACTAATAAAGTAATTTTCAATGATAATATTGTATTCTTTTCCACATGACTTTCTGACACAAGATTCAAGTTCTGTCATTTACTCACCCCCTTTTTTTTTTTACCAAACCTATATGAAGTCAAAGCCAATGCAGTTTAGTGTCATCCACTAACTTTACTGTATGGACAGTATTCCACAGAAAGAAAAAAAAACAAGTCACATGGGTTTAGAATGACATGAGGGTGAATAAAAAATGACAGAATTTTGCTTTTTGGGTGAACTATTCCTTTTAATATTGTATTTAGGAGCCGAAATGAAACGGACAAAGAACAGAAGTACTCAGTATCTCATCTTTATATCAATGAATGATGCAAATTGAAAAGATTTAACAGAGTAAAAACAGTTATGAGTTTCTGAATGTTTTGCATGATACAAACTAGGCAATTCAAAATGATTCTGGGTAATAGTTTCCTCCCGATTTTGATGTCTAATTGTGCATTTGTGCAAGGGCTGTTTTCTTCCAATAATTCTGGAAGCACTAATAAAGTAATTTTCAATGATAATATTGTATTCTTTTCCACATGACTTTCTGACACAAGATTCAAGTTCTGTCATTTACTCACCCCCTTTTTTTTTTTACCAAACCTATATGAAGTCAAAGCCAATGCAGTTTAGTGTCATCCACTAACTTTACTGTATGGACAGTATTCCACAGAAAGAAAAAAAAACAAGTCACATGGGTTTAGAATGACATGAGGGTGAATAAAAAATGACAGAATTTTGCTTTTTGGGTGAACTATTCCTTTTAATATTGTATTTAGGAGCCGAAATGAAACGGACAAAGAACAGAAGTACTCAGTATCTCATCTTTATATCAATGAATGATGCAAATTGAAAAGATTTAACAGAGTAAAAACAGTTATGAGTTTCTGAATGTTTTGCATGATACAAACTAGGCAATTCAAAATGATTCTGGGTAATAGTTTCCTCCCGTTAGACAGATCAAACAGAGAGAGGGATTGATACAAAGCATGTTGTTTCTTTCAAAACAACCACAGAATGAATCATCCATTTCAAATTCTTCTAATTTGTCACTGCTGGTCTGCATTAACAAAAGAAAACATTGTTTGTTGTGTGCTTTTCAATGTTTCAGGCATCATTTCCACTCCGCTGTCTGATATCTGAAGCAATTTGCAATTCGAACCATTATATAATTAAAAAGAAACAAGCAACACAATTATCGATCAGAAGAAAACTAGAGTTTCTCAGTTGTTAAACTGCATTTCATGCATAATTTCAAATTAGCTGCTTGTAACAGATGATGCTGATGTGCCATCGAGGTGAATATGAAATTTATTGCCATAAACATAAAACAAATCAGTGCAAACTGCTCATTTGGGCTGAAATGATGCTGCCCAAAAGAAAAGGCACCACCAGAAACCCTCGGAGTTTTGATATACTGCAAACATGCCAAAAAATTGTTACAGTATACTAGCATGCAGACCAGTTGACAAAGAAAACACTACAAAATCTGCTCAATGAAAAAAGGAATAATACAATGTGTTTGTCAGTCTATGGGTCTTCTGAACATGGATTTATTTTGTGTCTGTTGAAGGCACATTTTAACACGTCTAGTGCACTGGAGATCGTTTCTTTATACTGAAACTCATAACTGTCACATACAGGGAAAACAGAGAAGTCAAATCAAGTGCCCTTCGCTTCGAAACCATTCAAATGAAAACTTACAGCATACATTCACAGGTAATGAAGGGGAAAAAACAGCCGCCACAATGATGAAAGTGAAACACGCTTCAAGATAGACCATACGCATATAGATAAATAATCTGTTTGCTTTTTTCAACGTTTCGAGAACCCCTTTCCTTTCACAGTTGTCGTAGATCTTGCATTGCAGACCAAAGTTAACCACAATTAACGTGTGCCTTAAAAGGTACAAAGACAATGTTATTTGGTAACAATTTCAAAGCAACACCGTAGAATAAATGAATGATTGAAAGGGTGAATAAAAGATCATGAAATATGCATGTGATGTGCCTAAAAAGACAAAAAAAGATTTGCTAAGGTGCAAACCAGAAGTAACCCATCCCACACATACTGTAAGCAAAAACGTTCCAAAATACAGCTCGTAATACTGATTTAAATAATAAGAGTCCTTTTTTCTTCTTTTAAAACAGAGAAGCAGACTGCTACACTGACAGAATAAATGTACACGGGAACCATCAGCCAACACTTTTCCACCACCTAAAGCAGTGTGAAGAACAGAACGCAGGGGTGCTTTTCTTTCTGAGGCTCAGTTCGAGGCGTTCTGATCCCTTCCTACAAAACTCACACATGATCCTCTGAGTGATGAAGCGCTAGAGTCCCGTCCCGTGCATGAAGATAAAGGATGGTGGAGAGGAGCTGGCAGATTTGACCCTCTGCTATGAGGAAACGGTTACAGGATTCAGAGAGCCGTTACGGCTGTAGTATCTAGAGAACGCCTCCTCCAGCACAGTAGTGAGACGTGGCTGGTCCCCCTTGACAGAGCCAGAAAAAAACAAGTTTAAAACAAAGTGGCACCAGTAACTGAAGGAAAAATAAAGAGAATGAATACCTTTTAAAATTTAAATAGATTAAAAACAAGAAAAAACGAAATAAATAAACTAAAGGGATGCAGCAAAGCACATCTTGAAATCTCAGGTAGATCAAATGGAATTGGAATCCCTAGTATAGATCAAATAAATAATTGAAACAAAAGGAACGACGCCAGAGAAAGTGGCTGTAAAATAAAGCAATAAGCCCCAAGAAGCCGTGGTTTACAGTGAATTTAGAACAGCTAAGGGGCGTTGTTAGGCACGACGCGAAGCTAAACGGAACCATCCGTTTTATAAAGCTGAATTAACTACTGTGCAGGGTCAGGTATTAATGGCAGAGAGAGATGAAATAAGAAAAAATGCTGGAGTTAACACAGATGGTACAGCAGCATTCCTTACAAAAGTGCCAAATCTGACAGATGACAATACCAATGAGATGAACTGAGAGAATTCCTTACTTATAGTCAAGAAAGAGCATGAATTGCTCATTAAGACTGGAGGGAAACCCTCTTTAAATTAAGAAAACTGGCTGTGAACTGCAGAAAATAGTTGTAATGGTGCTACCCAACAAAAATCCATGGTGGTACAGATGAAAAAGCTGTCGTATGCTAATTTGCACTAGCGTTATAGTGCCAAGCTCTACTGTGGTATTCTCTGTGAGAGGTCTGGCCCTGGTTTGTGCATTAACAGAGAAAGTTTTCATGTCTGTTTTTTGGGTACATCTCATCCATGGACTCTACTCTATGTGCTGTTCACTGCTCACATTGTCTCTCTTTTCTTATTCTTCCTGGAATCAGCCACAGCTGATCCAAACATTTCCTCAAGCAACTGAATTATTGATTGGAAACATTGTATGAATGCTGGCACTAACTAGTGCTTTGTAAATTTGAACCTGGTGACATATGTTTAAAAAAAAAAAAAAAGAAAAAAGTCCAGAACATTATGTGATCTCACCAATACTTGCTAAACACAGTAACCATGCCAACAATAAAACTAGGGCTGCACGATTAATCAAATGTGATTGTCATGCGCATCTTGTCATCTGAAAGAATGTGAATATACTACATTTAATAACATATTTCTACTCCAAACTCACTTCATAACGTCAGTCGAGTGTTTGAAATAAATCCTTGAGATGATGTGGCTTCTTACACAGAATAAGACTAATATCGCAATACTGAATACTGGCACATGTCTAAGCATGAAAGGGCATTCTAAAAACGCGGTGCTCTAGTTTGGCATATTGCCAAAGTGTCTAGTAATATTTCTATTCAAAATCATAATTCCTCGATTTATAAAGAATAAAATCGTGGCAAAACGTTAAATTAGAATTAATCGATAAAATCAGAAAATTCGCTCAGCCCTATGTCCACCTTAATATTATTGTGGTCATATGAAACAGTGATACATTTTATTTTGATGAATATAAAGAAAGGAACTGAATTAATCTGAAACTGAAGTCTATTGTAACATGATGTCTTTACTGTAACTTATAAAAAAGGTAATTTCTTTCAAAAAAGGATGGTAGTGTATATCAAATCTTGAGTGAAACTAACGAAATCTTACCTCACTAATGAAGCCAAGCTGAACCAGTTCCACGGCCAACTCCTGTACATTCTCATCTAAAACACACAGAACACCATTCTTAAGTTTCACCAATACTCCGTTGGTGCAACAAGTCAAAATGCTGCTGGTGGAAAAGTGCCGTATGTGAACACAGTCACAATTCTAATCTGAACCTGATGCACTTCAGTGTATCTGCTCAACTCATGTTTTTGTATCAGAAAATGGTTTCATAATTCACAAATAAGAACAAAAACAAGAACATTAGAACAGAAACAAATTATGCAGGTACATACATTTGATTGAAGGCACATGGTCATTGTAAATTGCTTAATTAACAGATTCTTGCATTCTTGCATCTGTGTTGGATTAAATCAAGATGTGTATTCAGGTAGCTAGCTATAAACATGCTGACAGTTCAACTAACTCAGCAAGCTTCTTGAATCTGAGCAACTTGACTTGAAAGACAAAACCGACTGAGTTGATGCCCTTTATAGCTGCGTCTCTTGCAGCTGAGAATGCAACGCATACTTGTGTTTCATTCTGAAACATTTCAGAACACAACGGCATGTGAAATCAAGCTGTGTAGCTGGAAGCGTTTACATGCTTGTGTAGTGTGTTTGGGGCCTGATAAAGTACTCACTTGGTGCCAAATCACAACTCAAGTGTCGGTTCAGCTTATCTTCCAGTTTTAGCAGTAAGGTCAGCTATAAAAAGAGCAGAGAGAAGATATAAACACAGAATTATCATCTAACTTCAACGTTATTACAGCAATAAATAGGAAAAAGGCTCACATGATGTTTTGCTCCTTCCTCTACAGGCTCAATGTTGCACTGCATTTGCACGACCTTAAAGGAGAGAGATTATGTTTAAAACAAACATATGATGCTAAAAGACTGCAAATCCTGTTGACTTTGACTGTAACCACCCATCTAGGTTTGTCTGAGAGGGAAGTAGTAATACGCCACACAGAGACAGCCTGATCGACAGCAGGGGAAGGTGAGAAAACTGTGATTTATTCTTAATCATTGATAGTCGGTCACTGTCTCTTAAATCAGTCCATTTCTCACCTTCCTGGTCTCCAGCTCTGCAGGCTCAGGCGTAGGCGTTTTGACAGAGGGTGGCACGATGGGGGACTTGACAGCCTCTTGCTGAGGCTGCTGTGGGCAGGGCACGCCGAAGGCAGTCAGCGGATAGATCCCATTCCTACATCACGAGAACCAAGAGCACATGTTGATATTATATTTGTGCTTGTTTGAACATCGTTACTGCTTTCTTAACATTTGAATCTGGCCCAACTCATTTCTTTAAAAAAATAATAAATAATTGGTAAGAATATTAAGATTTTTTTTTTTTAGCTCACCTCACATCTTCAAGAAACTTGTCAAGCTCCAAAGCAGGAAACTGCGAGAGTCTGATGGAAAAAGAGACAGGGTTACAGAAGCCATTTACGTGGCATGACAGCTTATTTGAAACCTAAATCTAAAAACAAGGCACAAATGAATCACAGGAGGAGACTCACTTTAGTTGGACCTCTTTCCTTTCCATAATGACCTGGTTGGGGTCCATGTTCTTAGTCATTTCCTCTAAAGCATTTTCAGGGATCATGTCTAGAAGCCAAAAGGGAAAATGGTTTCAATGTGTTTAGCTTCATTGTATTCCATTCATGAAGCTGAAATGAAATGTCTGAATGATAATGAGATTAGCTCATGACTCACGCTGGTGACTGACGATACAGTGTGCAGCCAATAGTTTCAAAAGAGGCACTTCAAACAGAGCTTGATGGAAAAGCAGCTCTCTGGCTGTGGGCCTCTTACTGGGGTCCACCTCCAGACACTTCTGAATAAACTCCTAAAACACACACACACACAGAAACATGACACTTCACATCCATTAGTACATACATATTAAGAATAACATTATTCTGTTGAAAAGTTGATTGGCTCATACAGACACAGTCACCAATGGGGGTGTGTGGGGAAAAAAAAATAATGGTTACAATATTTAACCATAAATTCTTAAAGAGAGGAGGGAACCATTTCAGGTGGTCAGGTGCTGTGTTATGCTACTATATGCATAATTCTTCATATTTCAGCTATACTGCAACACTCCGATTTACTGATGGATATTTGTGATTGTCATTTAAATTTAGTTGATACATGCAACACATCATATTCTAGTTTGGGGGGAAACAATCTAACTGAATATACAAATTATTTATTTTATTTGTAATCTGTAAAGCCTGTTGCAGATATGCATATTCAAATTCCACATGTATCTCATCTTACAGAATTTTTCAATTATTCAATTGTGAACAAAAAAAAACAAAACCAAACAAAAAAAATATTTTATTTATTACAAATAAATATGGTTCTTCTGAACTTTCTAGTCATCAAAAATCCTGAAAAAAGTCATAAAAATAAAGTTCACAAAAAATATTTTATAAAAATTCCAAAGTTTTCATAAAAATATTAAGCTGCACAAGTGTTTTCAATAACGGTAATAAATGTTTCTTGAGTAGCAAATAAGCATATTGGAATAATTTCTGAAGGATCATGACAGTAAAGACTGGAGTAATGGCTGCTGAAAATTTTCAATAGAAATGTAGATATTTTATATTATATTATTTCACAGTATTAAAATGTTTACTGTATTTTTAATCAAATAAATGCAGCCTTGCTCAGCGTAAGAGACTGGCCCCATTTGAACAGTAGCCAATCTTTGAATGCAAATAATTTAAGTACTGACAATCTATACTCACTCTCTGCAGCGGATCCTCCAGAGACTGGATGGCATTATTAATGGCTTCTTGTGACACATATGAGGACTCTCCATTACTTTGAATTTCCAGCACAGCCATCTAAAACAGTGGGAGAAAAACCTGAATCACTGGTCTGGTCAGACCAATACCCTGACGAATGATCAATAAACAGCACTCACCTCTAAGGCGCACATTCCAAAGGAATAGATGTCCACAGCTGTAGTGACATTGGCAACAGCTGAGGTGGATGAAGGAAAAAAAGCAAATTGTAAAAAGCCATTTTTTTACTTTAACAAGTGCATTGAAACAAGACTGTAGAATGGGGTTTTAAAACCTAGTTTTACCTGCATACTCTGGAGCAAAGAAGTGCAAACTCTTCTGTTCCTCCCGACATGTTTTCACATGGTTATTAATGGTGTCTGGGGCCACTACAAAAAGACACAAAAACATCAGCAACAATAATAAAATGTGTAACATTTAAACAGTCATACCCAACAGTGTGCTTCAGCCCACCTGAGCCGATTTTGATGAGTCCATTGTGCTGTATGAAAATGGTGTCACAGGTCAGGTTCCCATGGATAATGGCAGGTTCACATGAATGCAAATAGCTGAAGGAAGAACGGTGAGAAATGTGAGTGTAATAGGAGCTCTCCACGAGACTTATAGTGGAACATCAAAACAAAAAGAAATGGACAGCTATAACAGTCACAGAAAACTTTCCAGCAACCAATGAGGAATTTGTCAACATTTCCAATTATATCTCCACATTACTGGTAAACATCTTAGCATTTGAACAAAAAAAATAAAAAATAAATAGGGATAGAGAAAAGTACACACACCTTAAGGCAGATAATATCTGAGTGCACCAGCGTTTCCATGCCTAGAAGAGTCCCAGAAAGAGTTATTGGCCTTGACAAGACAAATAACCGTCTGATACTACAGCAGGTTTCTTCATTAATCCCATATAAATAATGCATTTTGTTTTTATGATATGCTATATTTGAAATTATTAATATTGTACCAAAACTACTAGCACATAGTACTCTCTCAAAAAAAATATCATTCAGAGTTTTAAACAAATCTGAGTTGTGCCATACGGATCAACCATTACTAACATTCAAGCAAGTAATTTAAGACAAAAGATATGTATTAGTCTGCAGTGCATTATGTCTTCACAGCTTTTTTGTCTATTTGTCTGAATAGACAGAGCAGCAATATTAGGCTACCTTCTCATTCATGGTCTTATGATTCTTCTTTGTCTTCTTTAGAAACTGCTTCAGGCTCCCAGAAGACATGTACTCTGTGATGAAAATAACCTGAAGGGGGTGACAAAAAAATGATTAAACTCCAAAAATGGGACATTTTTTATATTTTTGTTGTTGCGTTTCATACCCTGGCTCTGTTCTCCTTCACATCTGCCCAGTACTTGTGAAACTTTACTATATTCACATGTTCCAGCTGGATGAGGTTATCAAACACTGCCTTGACTTTTTCCTGAGAAATATAAAAAGAAAATTAGATTAATTTAACCTTGAGGGAGCTGTTTGACAAAATATGTAACATAACGCCTTGACTTTTAGAGGAACAGGTTATTATAATATAATACTGAACTCTCGCTTTATTATGCAATAACAACAAACTTATTTAAAAGATCAAGGGAAAAACTCCATTGCTTTTTATGTGTTTATGGGAAATGCAATCAGCATTGTAGAAGGCAAAGCCTGTCAAAACGCAACCTCTAAAATTACTTATTGAATTCCACAAAGAGTGTCTGCCAAGCAGAGCTGAGCGCAGCATGTGGACGGGCCAAACAGATGGCTGTCCACGACTCTATGCCAGGCATTAATGAATCGAGTTTGCTTAAAAGCGCTCACAGGCAATGACAGAGTGAAGTATGCTATATTAGAAAGAGAAGAATGACCTTTTAAATATTTCAACACTTAAAAAGATAGTTACATAACCACAGAGAATGCTTTTCTTACAATACTTTTCATAAGTAGCTGAAGGCTCCGAGCGAGATTGCTGTTTCCATAAAGGCTTGGCAGCAAACAGGTCAGACCACTTTATGTATGGAGCTTACACCCAAGAAATGAAGGTAAGTACACTCATTCTGTGAAGCAATCAAGCTGTCCTAACACTCATAGTTAAATACTCATTGGTATTGCTAATTCACGGCTTAATATGTTAGTAAGCAAGAACACAGGAAGCAGTACAGCTGAATTTGTGGCCATGTATGGAGATAATAATCACTGGTGAACTTTCACAACAGAACACTCACGTCACGTTTAAATAAACATTCAGCAGTAAACTATCAGTTCATTCATACTGGTTACAACTAAGATCCACATGATATCAAAACTGACCCTATTTACTTTAATGCATGTTCCTTATAAACGGCAAGATTTTTATTTTTTTGAAAGAAACCTCACCAAGGCTGCATATTTGATCAAAAAATACAGTAAAGAGTTTAATATTGTGAAATATTATTACAATCTAAAATAACTTTTCTATTTTAATATATTTTAAAATACATTTTATTTCTATAATAAATGGGATGCAAGAGATACCCCCTGACAATGTAAAGCGCTTTGAGTGCCTAGAAAAGCGCTATATAAATGTAATGAATTATTATTATTATTATTATTATTATTATAATAGCAAACCTGAATTTTCAGCAGCCATTCAGTCACATGAGCCCTCAAAAAACATACTAATATGCCGATTTGGTGCTCAAGGAAAAAATTCTCATTACTTTTCAACCGTTGTGTTGCTTAATATGTTAGTGGAAACCATGAAACTTTTTTTTTAGCATTCTTTGATGAATAGAGAGTACAAAATAACAGAATTTATTTCAAACAGAAATCTTTTATAATCATCTTTACTGTCAGTTTTGATCAATTGAATGCATCCTTGCTGAATAAAAGTATCAATTTCTTTTTTTTTTTAATCATATTGACCCTAGACTTTATGTAATCTTCATCTGAAACAACTTTCCATCACAATGACATTGTTAAGGTGCATGCTATTGGACATTGTTAAAATAGATATGAAAGCAGGTTTTAGCAAACATGCATTCAATCTGATTCCAATCTGGTATGTAACTGAAGCACAAAATCAAGTCACACCCCACATTTTTTCTTAATGAATATCATTGAAGTTTCAGCCGTTATTTCAGATAAAAGTCAGACTCCGTAGACTGCACACCTACCCATCACTGCATACCTTTGTCACAGAAACAACAAAGCAGGCACAAAATTAGTAGTTTTACCTCTTGTAGTTTGAAGTTCTTCCTTTCAGAAAACATGACCTCATTCCACACCACCTCCACACCTTCCTCTGTGTCCATGGCAAGATAAGCATTGTCGATACCTGGGACGTTGCGCTGGTTAACCTGTTGAGGAGGGGAACATTATGAGTAAATAATTGCTTACATTTTGATCCATTCTTTACACAAAGCTATTGAAAGACTTGAACTGTACCTCTTCTCTCCGTTTCTGCCAGCGTCCACAGGGGCTTTCCTCCAGGATTTCAGATTCATCTTCGCTCTCCTCCTCCTCATCCTCAGTTGCAGGTGGTGCAGGCTGTGCTACTGTGGACACCGGAGGAGACACCGATGAAACCCCCTGGCCGGTAGGTGGCGAGGCTGTGGACTCAGACTTCGTGTCCATAGTGGATGCAGGGGCAGGTGTGGCGCTCTGCTTTCCTTCTTCTGACATCACTGACTGATAACTGACAGCCCTGTCCTGAACCGCTACAGAGAAGACGACTGGCTGACTCACACCTCAAAGGCAGGAGGCTGCAAAATCAGGAGCGATTCATCACAAGGAGTATAAACAGTATAAATATGTATTCAAGATCAAAACAAAATATTACTTTTAATAAATGAAATACATTGTCACAACTTTTATGATTCAGTTAACAGCTTTTTTTCCTCCTTCAGCCAGTATCTCATAAAGACTGCTATCACAAAGCTAGCTATTACAATATTTATTTCATTTTTTTTATTTTTATTTTTTTTACTTTTAACTGTTTTGTTGATTTCCC
>NW_015549610.1:1632640-1669120 GCF_001515605.1 Sinocyclocheilus anshuiensis
TGTGGTTTATAAAGCGAGTGTAAAGTTGGACCAAGTTCACACAGCGCCATCTGCTGGATGACATTGACACCTTCACAGCTCAGGATTTAAAGGGATAGTTCACCCAAAAATTAAAATCTGTCATTAATTACTCACCCTCATGTCGTTTCAAACCCGTAAGACCTTCGTTCATCTTCGGAACACAGCTTAAGATATTTTTGATGGAATCTGAGAGCTGTCTGACCCTGGATTATTTTACAGATCTCCTTGCTACGTTTCTGGACTTGAGAACATTTCAGTTGCGCTGCTGTCTATGCAGAGTCAGACAGCTCTCAGATTCCATCAAAAATATCTTAATTTGTGTTCCGAAGATGAACGAAGGTCTTACGATTAAGATATTTTTGATGGAATCTGAGAGCTGTCTGACCCTGCATAGACAGCAACGCAACTGAAAAGTTCCCAAGTCCAGAAACGTAGCAAGGAGATCGGTAAAATAATCCATGTGACATCAGTGGTTCACCCTCATCACCCTCATGTTGTATGAAGCTACGAGAATACTTTTTGTGCACAAAAGAAAAAAGAAAACAACTTTATTCAATGATTCGTCTCCTCCGCATCACCCTGTAGCGCCATTTTGGAGAGTATCCGCTGGACGTAAACAGCGTATGCTGTTCTGTGTCAGCTGCGTCACGCCAGATCTGTTTCCCACGTTGTTGTGATTTGATCTGAATGAAAACAGCGTATCCTTGTGATGCAGCTGACACAGAACAGCATACGCTGTTTACGTCCAGCGGATACTCTCCAAAATGGCGCTACAGGGTGAAGCGGAGGAGACAAATTGTTGAATAAAGTCTTTTTTTTTTCTTTTGTGCACAAAAAGTATTCTCGTAGCTTCGTATAATTGCGGATGAACCACTGATGTCACATGGATTATTTTACCGATCTCCTTGCTATGGACTTGGGAACATTTCAGTTGCGTTGCTGTCTATGCAGGGTCAGACAGCTCTCAGATTCCATCAAAAATATCTTAATTTGTGTTCCGAAGATGAAGGTGAGTAATTAATGACAGAATTTTCATTTTTTGGGTGAACTAACCCTTTAACCCGCAATGACCGATGGAGAGAAAATAACACACATTTATTCGTTCATCCTTTGTATATTAATTCACTACATATAGAGAGAGATTATTAAATATGATGTATTTATATGTTACATGATATATGATATTGTATATGATACGTTTGGCCTATTTATGCTTAGCTTACATGGACATATGATATGAAATTAGAGTACAAAAGTTCTGTCCTCTAGAACCTATTCATTCATTCATTCAATCATTCATTCATTCATTTACAGTCTTCAAACTATTTGTCCTCTGTAGAGTCATGGAGTATTTATTCATTTATTTATTTTCATTTGTTCAAACCACTTGTTTTCTGTTTGTTTGTTTGTTTGATTGATTAAGTGCAAAATGACAAGAAGGTATGAAGAGTATGGCAAATTTCTTCAGAAAAAAATAAAATTAAGATAGGACACACAAAGGCAAAGTCCATTGCCAGTTTTTTTATTTTGTCTTTTTCTTTTTCTATAAAACGAGAGAGAAATCTATAATTTCTGAATATATAAAATATACAACATGTGTATATTAGGTATTGTAGATGTATTAGAAGTAAATAGAAATTTTAAGTATGTGTTCACTTAACTTAAAAAATTTCCATGAAGGAGAATTTACTTTTTAACACCTGCATGCTCATCTGTAAACATCTATAGAAATAAACATTTGGATTTGTGGTATAGTGCTCAGGGGTTTTTTATCTTTGACTGGACCTCTGTTATTCCCATTATCCGCATTGGAAATGTCTGAGGTCACCAGCTGGGTTTCATGCCCCCATTAGACAGGCAGAAAAAGAGAAACCCTCATGTCCCTGTAGGAGGCCTATAAATAGAGTTAGCTTCCAAGAGGAACAGGGAAAAGTTGCAAGCACATGTGAGCATGTGTGCATGTGTGTGAACCAGTGTAGATACTGATTGAATATTGATACTGAGCCCTATTCATTCATCGCTTCTTTGGCATCTGTCATCAAATAGCAATATGGCAGAAGAACAAAAGTTCTCAGAAACATCTGTCCAACTGACTGAGGCCGCTCCACAGATTGTGGGCAGTGGTTTTACTGCCCCGGGAAACATTTATTCAGCCATTTTAAGCCGCAACGAGGCTGTTAAAGATGCTAGGCGTCTCAAGGACTTTCAGGAGCTCAGAGACAAATATGTACTTAAGAAAGTGCTGTTTGAAGACCCGCTGTTCCCTGCTGAGGATTCCTCTCTCTTTTACAGTGAAAAGTTCCCTCTAAAGCTTGAATGGAAGCGCCCGTCGGTGAGTGACCTACTATAACGTGGCACTGTGCATGAGATCAGTTACATCTGACCCTCTGTGGAACAGAGATGTATTTTGGATAAAATGATAATAGAATTTCTGCAGTTCTGCATGGGGATATTTTCTTCTTGGCTAATTCAAAATTAAAAATTTATTTTAATTGAATTTAATTGAATTTAATTTGAATAAATTAAATATTTTTTATTTAATTTAATTTGTGTTTTTAAAATATTATTTGATTTCATTTTTGCCATTTTGCTAGAATATCACTTTATTTCCTTACATGACCATCTCCATAAATTTCCCCCTTACATGCAAAAAAAAAAAAAGTATTTACTCTAACTGTTGATTAATAATTCATTGCAGTGTTTCAGTTTTTCAGTTGGTTTTATATACCTAAGCAACAATTTCAGTTGCTATGTGAATAGACAGCATGAGATAAGATATTTTTTTGCAGGCATGCCATTAGAATGTGGCAGGGTTTCTGTAGTGTGTGTGTTTGTTGGGGACATGGCTGCGATTTAGCACGCTCTGGAGTCTCAGGCAGCTGACTTGCCAAATCATGCATGCAACGTTGTGCTAGTGCTTCATAAAGCAGAGCTCTACCTGATAATGGACTTGTGTCATTAGGTTTGATATGTGGCTCTATTTTCTTATCATCACTATTAAATAATGTAAACAAAGATGTTGGAGTAGCATCTTGTTTTTAAAGTATAGAAATGTGTCATGCATTTGCATTAGTGTTCTAAGTGAATATTTATGTGGTGTTTTTTGTCAGTCCATCTCATGTAACTTATTAAAAGTTGACCTATTTGTTTTGACTGATGTGTGACAGACATTTATAGCTTTACTTCATAATACTGCTTCAGAGAATCAGGTTACTGGACACGGCCTGCAAGGCCTTTGCTAGGTCGTTAAATCAATTTTTGGATTGGTGCTTCAAAAAGTCAGTCACGCATTTTCATTTGCATTTACTGACACTTTAAAAATAATGAGAAGGATTTACATACTGTACATTATCATGCCTTGACCTCTTTTGAGATGCAGCTCATAAAAACGCGCTAGCGAAGTTCCGGTCAGCAAACTTTATGACCCATGGACAGCTGCTGAATTTCTGTGGTGGTGCTGATCTTCACAGATATAGCCATATTCTTTTTCTGAAGATAGTAGAAGTTTAAAAATACAGTTATTATGTAAATATATTTTTATAACAATTATAAATATATGTTTCTCTTTCCTAAACAGGACATTTGTAGCAATCCACAGTTCATTCTTGGGGGAGCCAACAGGACAGATATCTGCCAAGGAGACCTGGGTATGAAAGTGCAAATGCATGACATTCTAAATACATAAAAATACATAATGTTTCTGGGGATGCACAAACATTTAAAATTTAAGATAATATCGATGAGCAAATAATAATTTTTCTGTCATGGTCTTATGAATGACCGATATTAAAATTCTATTTCGTCTAAAAATAAAATAAAATAAAAATTCTATTTAGTCTATAAATCATTTTATAAACAAAAAACTAAAATCAACCATTTTAAATGCTAAGTGAATTTAGGAACAGCATGAAAAGTAGAAATTTGCCAAAGATTACTTACATTTAGATTACTAAAGGTAATCTAACTACATAGCACCTGCTTGTGACCTGTATACAGGGATTTCCTTTCCTCTCAGCGTATCCAAATACTCTGTTGGAAAATAGATCAGTTGCGTGACACAGAAGAAATTAATAAAGTGTCTGCTGTGGTATCTGTTGCGGTGCTGTGTTCCACAGAGGCATCCAGTGAATGCAAGAGGCGCACAGAGCAAAGGCCTTCATTTCTGCACCTGTAGAGTGTACAGCTTTGTATACCCAAAGGATTTTCAGTTCTTTTTTTTTTTTTTACTTAAACCTTTTGATTTTTTTTCATGAGCTATACTGCATTATTTATATATATATATATATATATATATTTATTTATTTTTTTTTATTTTTTTTTTATTATTATTTTTACTTTGGTAAAGGTGAGTCCACTATTTTAAATAAAGAAAGTGAATGAGTACTGCATAAGTACAACTTATGCGTAATGCATTATATTCCAAGCATAAAATATTTTTATATTGTACAAGATCTAACTGAATTGATATCTTGATATCGATCTAATATCTTGAAGTGTCTTGAGGAGTGTTATGCTGAACTCTATCCAAAACTATGGCATTTTTCAAATTGCATTACGATTATTATGCATGCAGTTTCATTATTTGTATTTAATTTCTAAATATTTTAGATATTTACTAATATTTCTATGTTTCTATGTATTGCTCATATTGTATTTCTGTTTTTATTTGTATTTGTATGACCATTAAAATGAACTAACGACTTCAAATGTTGATTAAAAGGTGGTGCAAACCCCTAAAACAGTGGGTTACAGCAAATATATACATTTTTACCTTACATTTCTATGTTGAAAATAAAATGTCACATTTAATAAAAAAAATATGTGTTGTAATGCTATGTAGTAAAACCTTATTTACGGTGGTATATTAAAGAGATAGTTCACCCAAAAATGAAAATTCTGTCATCATTTACACACCCTCATGTCGGTCCAAACCTGTATGAGTTGCTTTCTTATGTTGAACATAAAATGATGACAGAATTTTCATTTTTGGGTGAACTATCCCTTTAAAATATGCAGGAGACTGCTGGCTGCTGGCTGCCATTGCTTGCCTGACCCTTAATGATATAGTTCTGAAGAGGGTGGTTCCTCATGACCAGAGCTTCACTGAAAACTATGCTGGCATTTTCCATTTCCAGGTATGAGCATCAAAACTGGACCATCCTTTACTGTCTGATGAATGTAGCACAAACTTAACTCACTCTTTGTCTATTCTTCTAGTTCTGGCGCTATGGGGAGTGGGTGGATGTGGTTGTGGATGATCGACTTCCTACATACAAAAACCAGTTGGTGTTCACCAGGTCTGGACAGAAGAATGAATTTTGGAGTGCTCTTCTGGAGAAGGCATATGCAAAGTAAGTTATTATTATTATTTTTTTAAATGTAACACCATAATACTTTGTCATTGTAGGCCTGTTTATGCTTTTCTAGATATCCTTAGTGTGTCAAAAATCAGTCCAAGATGCTAAATGTGATGGTTTGACTTCTGGATCCTAGACTACACGGCTCTTATGAGGCTTTAAAGGGAGGAAACTCACTGGAAGCCATGGAGGACTTCACTGGAGGATTAACTGAGTTCTATGAGATTACAGAGGCCCCGAAGGAGCTGTACAACATCATGAGAAAGGCTCTGAAGAGAGGGTCCCTCATGAGCTGTGCCATTGATGTACGTATACTAAATGAACTGGATGCTGTTCTGGTTAAAAACCAGCTGAATCTGATAAATATATCTGATGCTTCTCTGTGTGTGCTGTATCTAAAATGTACTAACTATTGAGCTTACTGTTACACACTCCACTTGTCTATGTTTGTACATTTCAGACAGACTGTCATTCTGTGCATTAGTGCTAGGAATTTTTTAGTCAGTCTTTCTGCATGTTACATCAATATGCCAGTAGGTGGCAGCAAGTGTTTTGAGTGCATTCTTCATTCAAATTATTTGTACAAAAAGAATGATTCAAGAAGGAAACAAATGACCTGCTGCATTAATTAGTTTGCAAAAGTAATTAGTTTGTGTCCATTAAAAAAATCTATATAGTATGAATGTGTGAAGTGTAAATGTAATTCAGACATTTTACATTTGTTATGTTGTCATTGTCATGTGACCGACCAGGTCAGTTGGCTTATGGGATAGTAAAGTGTCCATCAGATGTGCACTTTTTTCACCTACTGTTTTATGAATAATATAAATTCAGTCATAATTCTCGTCTCACATACTGTGTTTCATCTACTGTCTAGTAGGGAAGTATGAGATTTTGAATGCAGCCACTGTCTGTAATGAGTCAGTGAATCAACCATTCTACGGATTCATCCAATTATATTATATAATTAACTGATATCAAATATAATGAAGCATTTTAATAAAAACTGCTGCATTATTGTGACATTAATGTGACATGCCATTACATTTTGCTTCTTCTGCACAGGTTTTGGTTCCAACTGCTCAAAGGACTAAAACAGCATCTGGACTTGTGACAGGCCATGCATATTCAGTCACTGGAGTTGAGCAGGTGGGCTTGTTATGTAATCAAGCATTTGTATCAAACCTCACAATAGAGAGCATTGTGTGAGAATGCATGCAGTAAGTGTTATTTTAGTATCATTGAGATATTATTATTTAGACATTTAGCAGATGCTTTTATCCAAAGCGACTTACAAATGAGGACAATAGAAGCAATCAAAATCAACAAAAGAGCTATGATATGCAAGTACTATAACAAGTCTTAGTTACCTTAATATTAAGTTAGTTTTATTCATATTTTAATATTTTTTCTATTTTCTATTTTATTTATTATTATTATTATTATTTTAGAAATATTGCCTAGGAAACTACATTAAAAGTATGTTTTTTATATTTAATTTTATTTTATTTCAAGTAACGAAATGTTTTTTTATGGTTTTAGTTTTAACCCTGGTCCCAACTGTAAAAAATGATTGTGATTTTAACAGTAAAAGACTGTAAAAATACTACAGTAAAAACCTGTTAACTGGTTAACAGTAAGTTTCCATACTATATTCGGTGAATAAATGTAATTACATTTAATGTGATTCTACAATAAAATACTGTAAAAAATAGTAGTGAAAAAGAAAGTCTTTGTATAATTTACAGTGAAAAAACGTAAATTGACACTTCCAGAATTCCCTGCATAACACTTCATATTTGATGTTTTTTTGTTGAAATAACATGTTTCTTTTTAGTTTTTTCTTATCAGTTGTGTACACTAGGGTTTAATCTTACATCTAATGTTGTTAAATTAATGTTTATTGCAATATCATGTGTGTCACCACGATGGGGTTTAGTGTTTGTGTGAATGACACTGTGCAACTTCTATATATAAGTATTGTCCTCCTCAGCTCGCAGACAAGCTGTTTGTGATGAGCTTTAGTTCATCATGTGACTTTCTCATCACCACCAGTTTTTGGTGATTATCAGTGCATTACAATGATTCAAAACAGATTTTAGTACTTCAATATGTTGGTTTATTAACATTACATCAGTTAATGAAATACGGTATTTTATTGTGAATTTAGATTAAGTCTGTAAAACCTAAAATGTTGCTACCATATTTTTTTATCCACAGCTGCCGGTATTTTACCGTAAATGTCACCGATTTTTTTACAGTAGCATCAGCTGCATCTTTCAATGCAATAGCAAAAACCTTGTTCACAGGGTAAACGCAAGGATGGTAAAGACCTAATGATCCGTCTGGTTCGTGTGCGAGACCCCTGGGGAGTTGCCCCCCCTCCTGCCTGTAAGTCTAATGACTGGGCTGCACTAGCCACATCTGAGCAAGACAAGGAGAGACTCCGGCCTACAGAGCAAGGGGAGTTCTGGTTAGTTCACAGCTTTATGAGTCCCATCAGGCTTCCAGAAAGTCTCAAACAGTCTATTACACTTAATTTAATACTCATAAATGGAAGCCGGTACCTCTTATAATTTTACTAATTTTTCTTCAAACAAGGATGTGCTTTGAGGAATTTAAGAAGAACTTCACCAAACTGGAGATCTGTAATGTCACCCCAGACACTCTTGAGGATGACCAGATGCTCAAGTGGAATGTGACCACACATGAGGGCCGATGGGTGAAAGGCTGCTCTGCTGGTGGCTGCAGAAACTTTCCGGGTATCTAGTATTATCTTGCAAAATTGTAGACTTGTTTGTCCTCATGAGATGGTTTTAAAAGCACCTTACATTAACAATAATGATATTTTTCATGGAGATGTGGCTTATATACTATACTATATATATATCATTTTTATTTTTAGATTTGACATTTTCATGGTTTAATTTTTTTTATATTTTATTTTATTTCAGCTCATTTTTATTTAATTTCTAGTAATGGAAATGTTTTTATGGTTTTTAGTTGTTTTATTTATTTATTTGGAAAAAAAAAGTTAAAAAAAAAAACAATAATCCCTTTCTGTCCATTTTGTCACAGATACATATTGGACAAACCCTCAATTCCGCCTGGTTCTTCTGGAGGCGGATGCTAAAGAGAAGACCTGCACGGTGGTGGTGGCATTAATGCAGAAGGGCAGAAGAAAAGAGCGCTGCTCAGGTGCCACCCTACACAACATTGGGTTCGCCATCTATGAGGTGCGATCAATTAAACACACCCTCAGTACAAAGAACATTTCAACATACACTACATACGTAATCAACACTCTTTATTGGCAACTATGGTTCCATAAAGAACCTTTGACATCCATAGAACCTTTCAAATGTGCAAAACATTCTTTGGAAAAAAGATCCTTCAGGTTATGTTCTTCACACTAAAAACTGAGAACTGTTCACTGGAAGGTTCTTCTATATGGCATTGGTGTGAAAGCCCCTTTTTCAAACCTTAATTTTTAGACTAAATATGCAAGGCTAAAGTTAGTTACCTACAGTTTTTTTCAGTTAATTACCATGGTTGCTGATTTATTTCAACGCTGTTTTACCCACTGTCTTTCCCAGGTTCCTAAAGAGGTATGACTACATCTTGAAGAGACCGCAATGATGACATCATATGTCAGTGTGACTGCATTTAAACAGACACATCTTTGTTGTTTGCCAGTACTTCATTCATTTTAAGTCCTTAAATCTGTTCATTACTGCGTGATGTATTTGGTCATAGAAAACCTGTAAATATCAGGGAATTTTAAAGTTGTGATCTTAGGTCTGGAATAATATTTCTAAATAGAACACAGATTTTTCTCAGCTATAAAATATTTATTTAAATCGGCTAGACTACAAATCAACAACAACTAGATAAAAAAAAAAAAAAAGAGTCATATATTTCTTTGCCTTGAAATGTTCTATCTGCTATTCTGGTTTTAGATGAAGGGCAACCAACAACAGCTGCCAAAGGATTTCTTCCTGTATAATGCTTCCACAGCTCGCTGCAAGTCTTATGTCAACATGCGTGAGGTGACGGAGCGTTTCTGCCTGAAACCGGGCGAGTATGTCATTATTCCATCCACCTTCGATCCCCACAAGGAAAGCGAGTTTCTGCTCAGAGTCTTCTCTGAGAGTAGGAGCACCTCAGAGTAAGTCTTCACATTGATTGTGCACGTTAAATCAGTCATTCTAATAATATTAACCAGTATTAATTACCAATACATTATCAGTTTAATTATATAAATAAATAAAACATATTTGTATGATTGTTTGTGTGTGTATATATATATATATATATAATGCTTCATATACAAATGTACTTATGTATCTGTTATTCTAAAGACTTTTCAATGAAAAGTTATTAAGTGTTTCAAATTTAAGCTCTTGTTACAGTCAGATATGTGTTTAAAAGAACCTCTTGACCTGCTAAAGCTCCTGCATTTGGCTGACAGCTGCATGTTCTCTCTCAGGGTTATAGATGCAGAGATTGAGGTGGAGCCTGTGGTGAGTCCACACCTGTCTCTGTCTGTCTGTCATGTTCTGTGGCACCTCATACTACATCCTGTCTCTGTGCTTGTCTATGAATCACTACGTCAAGTGCTTTGGTCTCTTGAATGTAGTAGATCATTAATTTAGTGCAACCGAAAACAAAAGTAGTTCAGTTTTTTCTTCTACATAATCACAAAAGATAATACAAATATTTTTTTTTAATCTGATGTTTCACTTTCTTATACCAACAGACGGATGTCAAGAAGAAAATCAAGGTAAATATGGAAATGAGATTAAGATGTTGCATCAATTTATTTTCTTTCCTGTTTGATATTCTATGTCAGCCCATGTCAGATGACAGAAAGGATAAAAAAAAGATGGAAAAGGAGATGAAAAATCATTGTGATGTGATGTTCTGTTAATTGGCTGCACTGCTTCAGTTCTGCTTCAGTAATGACAAACAGCATGCACACAGCATGAGCTGGTACAGTATGTCAAAACTATCATTCAAAATGGCACTCAAAATCATAATAATAAGCACAAAACTGCCTTGTTGTGATGTAATTTTTACTTGCAACAGCCATAGAAAAGGAAAAATGTAAAAGCTCTGATCTAAAGACCACTTATAAGCAAAGATTAAGTGGATTTGCACTATAAACTCTATAAACAAAATAAATATAAACACTGAACTATTTAAAGGCACATGCACACATATTTAGATATCCACTAATTTAGTTTGTTGTACAATTATTATTTCTTATTTCTCATGTTTAGCCATTTGAGGAGGAGGAGACTGAAGAGGAAAAGCAGTTCAGAGCCATCTTTCAGCAGATAGCTGGAGACGCGAGTACAGTTATGGAAATGCAATTTTGAATGCCATATTCACTTCATACTATCAATATTGTGATTGTTTCTTCTTGCAGGACATGCAGATTAATGCCAATGAACTCAGAACCGTCCTTAACAGAGTGGTTGCCAAACGTGAGTAAAATTGTCTTATTGTCTGCCACTGATTCTCTTCTGTATGTCTCTGTCTGCAGGGTTTTAATAATCTATCCCTTTCTTTCCTCAGATAAAGAGTTGAAAACAGAGGGTTTCAGTCTGGAGAGCTGCAGAAGTATGATCGCACTTATGGATGTATCCTTCACTGCATTATGGGCAAATAATGTATGTATGAAGTGAAGTGTGGCCAAGTATGGTGACCCATACCTGGAATTTGTGCTCTGCATTTAACCCATCCAAGTGCACACACACAGTAGTGAACATACACACACCGTGAACACACACCCGGAGCAGTGGGCAGCCATATTGCTGCGGTGCCCGGGGAGCAGTTGGGGGTTCAGTGCCTTGCTCAAGGGTCTCACCTCAGTTGTGGTATTGAGGGTGGAAATGAGCACTGGTTATTCACTCCCCCACCGACAATTCCTGCCGGACCTGAGACTCGAACCCGCGACCTTCGGGGTTACAAGACTCTCTATCCATTAGGCCACGACTGCCCCAAAGGCTTCCGTGCCAGTGGCTTAGCAGAGTGCGCCACTCAGTTGACATGAGTGTATGTTCATAATCCAGTCATGCCAAAAGGAATCGACATGATCAGAAGTTTCCCATGAGGGTGAAAAAGTTCCCCACACAGACTTTGCTCATTCTTAAGTTGGTCACATGAATTTGGCACATAAAAAAAAAAAAACAGAAACCTGATGGGTTCATACTTTTGAAATCGATTTTGAACTCGAAAATTCACTGAAAAACGGTGAATGTGACTGCGCCTTAACACTTCAAAAACAGAAACAAGAGCCACTACATGCTCAGTGGTAGTATAAAAAATACACAGAAATCTGGCAACCGACAAAAATGGGTTTGTGAATGGTTGGCCACTAAAAATTTAGGTAAGAACATGAAAGAAAAGCAATTACTCAGCTTAAACCAGACAATGAACAAACTGTGCCAAGTCCAAAATCACCCCCATACTCTTAAATAATACACTATTTGAAGGAACAGCCATTTATAATGGTGTCCAGAACTATAGTGGACATTATTGAGGGCACTCATTTAATCCTATGCCACACCGCAATAACGAGTGTACAACTGATGCATGCTCAACCACTAGCACCCTCATTTTCATAATAATAATTATAATAATAAGAATTAGATATTACAATTGTGTAAATAATAATAATTAGATATTACAAATGTGTTGCACATTTTATTGGTCCAGACTCCAGAGATATGTATTTTGTAAAACGTTTGCAACTGTTATTACTCAATCAGAAACACCACAATAATCATTCACAATAATTGCCATAAAATCATTGGGTTCCCTCTCCCAACTTTAGAGGACCTTCACAGTTCCTGCTGTCTCAAGAGGGCTCACAGTATCATAAAGGACTCATCACACCCTGGTCATTCTTTGTTCAATCTGTTACCATCAGGCAGACAGTACAGAGCCATTAAAACAAGGACAAATCGACTCAAACACAGTTTTTATCCAATAGCTGTACAAGCTTTTAAATGCCTCAGGACTAATGTGAAGAAATGATTTTGTGTGTTTATTAGTATTTGCACTTGTGTGTGTGGTTTATGGGTTTTGTGCAATTTTTTTGAATGTAAGTGGGTGTGTGCACTTTGTTTTGGAATGAGAGACAAAAAATTATTTTCATTTGGACTGTCGGACAAATGACAATAAAGGTATTCGTTATAAAATTGCTCTGTAAACACTTGCATAAGTGTGTCCCATTGGGTAATGAAATGTTTTACACACACTTGTGGTCTTCATGTCCACTTGAACACTAGAGCCAAATACAGGAAATACGTCAAGTAAGCAGACAAGTGGTCAAGTGCAAATATTGCAAGTGTGGGTATTTGGACAGGCCCCTCTCCCATCTTCCTTTATGTAGATTGAAATTTCTTGCTGCAAGCATGTGAACAGTGCCCTTTGTGGCCTGGATGATTTGTCACAAATAGTTTTGTTATTTCAAATTTGTCACATGCATGATGACACACATCCATACAAAGGTTCAGAAATGTAACTTAACCATGACTTAACCTTAGACTGATGGGACAGGCCACCTAAACCTGCAAGAGTTTAATCACTTATGGAACAAGATCAAAAAGTGGAAGGTATGCTATTGTTTTTGCCTTTATAAAGCAGGTCCAGGCATGTTCTTTTGTAATACACTGTATTAGTTAAAGCCATAGACACATGGTTTCTCTGTACATGTGTTTCAGCTGGTGTTCACACGTTATGACACAGACAAATCCAGTACGATCAGCAGTTTTGAAATGAGGAATGCTCTTACTGAAGCAGGTGAGGCAGTCAGATGTCTTTGTTAACTTCTAATTTGACGATATACACATTTTTATTGGGCTGATCCCTTAGATATTTCTCTGTACCTCAGGTTTTCAACTCAACAATCAGCTGTATGACATTATTTGTATGCGATACGCCAATGAACACATGGAGTTGGATTTCGACAGCTACATTAGCTGCTTAGTGCGACTCGAGGGAATGTTCAGTAAGTGTGATAGTCTTTTCTGTTCAGACGTATTTTTCTTCTAAAGTACCATTAAGTTTATTCTTGTGAGATTTTGTGAAATGAGACTTTGTAGCGACCGGATACTTGTAGTAAAAGAGATTCTTTTACAGGGGCATTCAGAGCCTTTGACAGGGATGGAGATGGCATTATCAAGCTCAATGTTTTTGAAGTGAGCAGCATCATTTTTTTCTTCATTTGTTTATTGAATATTAACAATAAATATTTACAAGCAGCATGATTGTTAATCATATTTGTACTGATCACTGCTATTTACACCCTAAAAAGTTTCTGTTTTCTACACTATATACACAGTGGCTTCAACTGACCATGTATGCCTAAAGACACAAACACAGATATAAGGTCAGCCTGGTGGAAAGTGAGTGGTCTTTTCCCATTTTCAACTTCCATTAAGTGGAGAAAGGTCTGGATCCGAATCAATTGTATTGTACACCACTGCAGCTTCTTTCTTCAGCAAATGCTGGTCTAGAACAAACTGGATTGATTATGAGCTTCTGAACGGACCATGACGGCTCATTTATGTCTAGGAAAAAGCACTTATTTGGTCGACTATCCCTTTAAGGTGACAGAATGCTGTCATATTAAATGTCATGCCTAAAACTACACTCATTTGAACCCATCCTTGTAAAATGTGTGTGCTACTGTGCAACTGTAAATAATTCAACTGAATAAAGAGCACTGTTCTATTCCAGTTGTTACCATAGCCATGATTTGCAAAGCATAATCAAACAGCACATAATAGTACAATAGATGTGTGTCATGACTGCAAGCAAAGGACAAACATATGATGAACCGCGAGTATGAACAAAACTTCTTGTGCTGGAGTAGCAAGAACACAGATGATAAAAACAACCAAATGTTTTGAACATTTTAAAATATTATTCAGATTCCTATGAATAGAACAACTATAAACCTCTTTAGAGCAAGTCTGAATTAATATGCTAGTATGTAGTCTTGTAAGCAAACTTAATTGCTGTTCTGAAAATCTTTTAACTGACCTGAATCATCAGATGGATGGAAGCTTTGTTGGACTCTGTAACATCTCCTTTCATGTCCTTTTATTCAAAACTGTAGGCAAGCATGTCAAGATAGAAATGACATTTTATCATGCCAGAATCAGAGCATTTTTTTTCTTTTAGAAATATTCTGCATCTGTCGAATCAAATGAATGCATAATCCAATGTGATTTGCCATAAAACTACTATAAAACTAGAATTAAAGTCTGTTCTAATAGTGCAGTTATGGGCTTTGCAATGCGGTACTTGCTCACAGAGCTCAGTTTTGTGCACTGAGAGGTATGTTCAGCATCAGATACTTCTGGGAGTAGGTCCTGAGTTACAGCTGCTCTGTGAGGCTCATTGGGTTGCTGAAGACCAATCCTTTCATCAGAGGTTCACACAGCTGTCAAGATTCATTTAGCACCTCCTGCTGGTCACCAGGATCTGACAAAACATTTTAAGTACAAACAATGATAATGCATTATTGTAAACATGCATAATGACATGTATAATATTACATATTAATCTCAGACATATATTTATTCAGAGTTGAACTGAATAAATATATTACAGATGTTACAAGAGCTCTTACTCTTCATATCCTGCAGAATCTTTATGCGCTTTGCCCTGAGCGAGGCCATTTCTGAGGTTACCTGACAACAGAGGAGTTTATATTGTTTGCAAATAATTATTAATTACATTATGAATGTATTAATTGTACAGTTTACAGTATAATTAATATTCTATTGCATTAGTATACATGTGACCCTGGGCCACAATACCAGTCATAAGGGTCCATTTTTGGAAATTGACATTTATACATCATCTGAAAGCTGAATAAATAAGCTTTCCATTGATGTATGGTTTGTTAGGATAGGACAATATTTGGCCGAGATACAACTATTTGAAAATCTGGAATCTGAGGGTGCAAAAAAAATCCAAATACTGAGAAAATCGCCTTTAAAGTTGTCCAAATGAAGTTCTTAATGCATATTACTAATCAAAAATTAAGTTTTGATATATTTACGGTAGGACATTTACAAAATATATCCATGGAACATGATCTTTACTTAATATCCTAATGATTTTTGGCATTAAAAAAAATATCGATAATTTTGACCCATACAATGTTTTTTTTGGCTATTGCTACAAATATACCCAAGCGACTTAAGACTGGTTTTGTGGTCCAGGGTCACATATATTATAGTGCATTATAAATTTTAGGACTATAATTGTAGTATAAATTGGCTACAGAAAAGAAAAGTAGGGGAAAATATATTTGTCTTACTATGAGCAAAGCTGCTCATGAAGTATATAAAGAGCTTGTAATGCATATTAATAGAACAGCCATGTACCTCTTGTTTAACAGCTAGTAGACGCTGAACTTCTGTGTATGCGCTCTGCAGGGTGGAGTACGCCTGGAACAGCTGCTCACCTACATTCTCCAAAGAGCTGGTGAACTCCTCTTCTTTCAAAGACAGCGATATCAACTTATTCACTTTTCCTGAGAATCATAAACACACAGATGAACACTATGACATGTACTAGCATGTTTCTGGACGAGACAGTGCTGAATTATCAGTTACAGCTGGTTTAACATCTATTAAATCATTCAGGACTAATTTGTGTTATATGGAACAAGGATATTTTAACATATTTGACTTATTCTCCCCATAAAATTTAAAATAGGAAATCTAAATTTGCATTTTTGCATTGATAAAATGAGATAATTTAAATAAAAATAATTCCATTCAAAATTTATTTAAATAAGAAATGTTAATTAAAGGAACACTCCACTATTTTTGAAAATAGGCTCATTTTCAAACTCCCCTGGAGTTAAACAGTTGAGTTTTACCGTTTTCTAATCCAGTTTTACCGTTTTCGAATCCATCCACTCTCATTCCGGTGTAATAATCAAGGAACTTTGCTGCTGTACCATCGGTGCAGCAGGCGCAATGATATTGCTACGGCAGCAAAGTTCCTTGATTATTACGCCGGAATGAGAGTATAGTTCCTAGCCATATCGGCCTAGAAAATCGCAACTTTTCATTTTCCGTCGGTCTTAGTACACGATGTAACTACAGAAGAGTCAAGTTTTAAATAGGAAAAATATAGAAACTCTTTGGTCATTTTTGAGCGAGATGCTAACGGTCTAATCAGATTCAATGATCTATGCTAAGCTACAGCTAAAAGTGCTACCACCAGACCCGGAGATCGGCTGAATGGTTTCGAAAACGGTAAAACTCAACTGTTTAACTCTAGGGGAGTTGTAAAATGAGCCTATTTTCAAAAATAGTGGAGTGTTCCTTTAAAGCTATAATAAAATGGAAAACTCACTTTTTCGGAATATTTTGTTGTTTGTCTCAGGATTCAGATCATGTGAATCGTCCTGTAAAATGAATAAAACTCTATGATACATTTCTATGAATTCCAGATACTTCTATTACACACAACATCACCCTAAAACTCATTTACTTGTTTTTTTGTCTTGGTTTTCTGGACGTTGCAGGAGATGGCTTCAAAGCTGCAGTGATGCTCCAATGATGTTTCTCCCTGTTCTGTCTCACACGCATTTGATTTGTTTTTATGAACATGCGCAGTATGAGGCCGAACGTTTTCAACAATCTCCAACTCATTTTCTGAAGCCTGGCTTGCGAACATCTCAGCCGGGACAGATACAGGCGGAAGAGAATCTGCGTATGGTTCTTGTCCACTCATGCATTCTCTAGGGAAAAAAAAGATGTTAAAGGGATCATAGTTTAAATGTTATTTCATCTAAGGTTAGGAAGACTTTTAAGACTGAAACATGCTCTTGGATCCAATTTTATGGCTAACTCTCAAGAGACTATAAAAGAATGAGTCTCAAAGAATTGAAGCAAATAAAACTCATAATTTATTCACCTGGTCATGCCCTGTTCACTCTCTGACGCCGCTCTGTTTACTTTCAACATAGACTTTTTGGAACAAGTGTGTAGTGGAGGATTAAGAACAACAGCTTCATTCCCAGTTGCTGCCTTCCGTGTTAAACAAACTCCCCTTGCTGCTGTCAAGTTGGGTATGTTGGCCTCCATCCTGCTTTGGACCAGTCCAGGGGCACATGTCGGCTCAGCAGCAGCAGCAGCAGCACCACATTCAGTTCCTGGAGTCACGTCGTTCACACAAACATCTTTACCTTTTCCATCACGGTTGGGACGAGTGCCATGAGCAGACATTTCCTGAGGAATATTTTCTGATGGTCTCTCAAGACAAGGCCTTTTCACAAGCAGCCCATTTGATCTGTCCATATCAAGAATGCTCTCTTGTCTCTGTGTAGGCAGGTTTTGGTTATGCTGGATAGATGCTGGATGGTCATTTTGATTTTCCCAAAAGGACATGAAATGGCATGATAGTGGCAACTGGTCAGTTTCGAACTCCTCATTCACCATGAAAGGTGTTGTACAATGCTCGTTCTCAGCTGTGCTTCTCATCTGAATGAACCTCATTGTCTTCGGCCTTTTTGCTTCTTTCCACTTCTCCATTTTCTCTTTCTTTTTCATAAATCTAACAAGAAAGAAGCAACAAGTCTTACAGCACAAATCTAATGCTATTGACCAAATAACTGACAAACGCAAATGCATTTGAATCATTCAACCATCAGCCATTCAGAAGATGTATAATTAAACAAATAACCACATGAATGAGCTGACAAGGAGTTTACCTTTTATGGTCTCTTTGGGCACAAAGGTCTTTAAGCTCATTAAATTCAACACTGTAGTCCACTGTATTTTTTCCAAGTTTTCTATTCTTCGTCAATTCCAATAGCTTCATTTTGTGATTTTGAGTGGAAATATGCTTCTGAAACACTGCTATTCCTGTCATAGTCATTTCGCAGGCCCAACACTTATGCTCGTGTTCACTGTAAGAAGAAAAGCATATATTTGACATTGCATTAATAAAGATGAAGTTCAGCTTGTAATCATTTACTTACTCTTGTGCCTTTTTTCCATGGAAGTCAAAAGGAGTTATTAAGCAGAATGTCGAAGCGGCTTACGTGGCTCTTTTTGGAGCTTCACCAAGGCTGCATTTATTTGATCAAAAATCATTCTAATATGCTGATTTGCTGCTTAAGAAATATTTCATATTATTATCAATGTTGAAAATTGTTTTTCTGCTAAACATTTTTTTGTGGAAACGGTCATATCTTTTTTTTTTCAGGATTCTTTGATGAATAGAAAGTTCAAAAGAACACCATTTATTTTGAAATGGAAGTCTTTTGTAAGCTCATAAAAGTCTTTACTGTCAATTTTTAAATGATGAGTAAATTATAAAATTATTTTCATTTCTGTGTGAACTTTCTTTTGAAGCAGGGCTTGACAAACAACACTTTTTAGTTCCATACCTGCCCTTCAGTTGCTCAGCTGTCTTATGGTGGATAAAACTGTGCATATGTTTGTCCCACTCCTGTTACAACAAAGACAAAGTTAACTATAAAAGAATAGATCTATATCCATAGCCATAATGTGCCTAAACATTACAGCCTAAAATGACCCTAAAACATTCCATTTGGGAAAGCAAACACCAATGAGTTATAGGTCCACCATTACACCATACACAAAAGCATTACTTACTGATAATATGATTTTAATTCCCTGAAAAATTATAAAGCTGAATATTGTAGGCTCCATCCAACATTGGTTCTCTCATAGTGAAGGTAGTACTGTCCTGTACATTATTAAATCTACCAACTCTACTTCTACCATTACTCTACCCAAACACAAAATTACTGACCTGTTCAGGGAAACGATGAAGGCAGATAGAACATTTGTCCAGATCTTTTTTTTCTCTCCTAAAATAGATAAAAAATAATTTTTTTCAACTTTGGATCTAGTACACAAACAAATTATTATAGATAAAATAATAAGCAAACTCATTTTAAACAGCAAATTTATCCAAATTTAACAGCATGTAAATTTCAAAAACATGTATTATTAACAAAACAGATAGATGTATTTAATGTATAAGGTAACAAACTTACCTGTCTTGCTGTCTTAGATCAAAACGGGCTTTTAATTCATTATCATTTAGGTCAATATTGTAGTCCGCTTTAAAAGGTTTTCTTTTATGTCTTTTATCTTGGAGTTTAAACAGATTTTGTGTGTGCTTGTGGGCGGCAATATGCTCCTTGTACTGCTCTAGTCCCATCACAGATACATCACATGCCCAACACTTATGCAGCTGTTCACTGCAACAACAAAAGTGTTTATTTCAACTTACTTTATATTGCTGAGAAAGACATGATAATCAGTTCAGTGTAATTCCATACCTGCCCTTGATCTTCTCAATTGCTTCATGGTGGAAATAAGAATGCATATGCTTATCTATAAACTGTAAAAACAAAATATATCTATATATATATATAAACATCTAATCAAGTAGTGAGAGGCATAAATGAAAATACATCGTTTTCATGCAATGTCTTCATTCTGAACTTCCTCTCCACTGAATATTGCATTGCATTTAATATATTAAAAATATACCAAAAATTTTGATGACTCATCCTGCACTCACTTGTGTTATCCAATCAAATATCTACAATGCCCCGCCCCGTTGTGGCACCCGCAACAAACTAGCAAATACCAAATAATGGTTTATGGCTATGACGTAAAAATTTAGAAAGCAAAAGGATGCGGGTCCTTCTATATACACTGCACAAAAAAAAAAGAAAAAAAAAAAAGAAAAAAAGGTCTAAACCATATTTATTGTTTTTTTTTTTAATGTATCTGAAGCCACAATACTAAAGTGGCCATACCCTGTTTAAGGACGCAACAGAGAACAACAAATAATAAGATTAAAACACCAAATTGTTTCAAATAGAAATAGTTAAACAAACAAACAAACCCTCTGTTCGTACTGCTGACCGCAGATAGAACATCTAATGCCAAAGTTGACGTTGGTTTTCTTGGTCTTTTTGCTCATCGTTGTGGTGTCTCTGAGCGTAAATGAAAGAAAGAATTTCTCGTTCACAGTCACTACGGAGTCCGGACACAGTGTTTTGATTTACAAAATAGAGCTAGCGATTATATTTATAAATTTTAATCGATGCTAGGCATTCAGAGCATTCGGTCTAGCTGGAAGACTCCTGTCATGTACATTAATCAGGCCACCCACAGATAATCACAAACTGAGAGATTACTGATCAATTTCATATCAATCTTAAGAGATAACGGTCACAAAGGCTGTCCTTTCAAAAAGACCGTTTTTATGAGTTTTCAGTGTGTTACGATGCCTGTCCACGTGTTTGCTGCTGAATCAGTCCATGTTGACTGGATTCTGTTGCCAGATATCGTACAAACAAGCTATTACGGGTCCAACATATGCAAATTCTCTGATCAAAATACGTCCAAATAAGCGACCAAATTTAATTTAAATAAGACTGAAAAAACTTTCGGAAAATGTATGTTATGGAAAGTGCAATTCGTGACTTTACACGTTTATACGACTCTTCGTTTATTTTCTGCAGACATGGCAACACTGCCAGCACTGACAGTGCTCTTGCACTGACACAGACATCGCGAGAACTGGAGAATGCTTCCCCTAGTGGTGTGGCTGCAATTCATTGTACAATTAATTAGAAAAAAATATATACGTTCAGTTTGTAATAAACAATTATTGTGCAAATCTGCTAAAAATATTTATATGTGCAAAATGCAATTTCTGTTCATTATATTCAGAAATAAAAAAATAAATAATTAAACCATTTCTCTGTAGCCCTTACAGTCAAAATGCAATAAAATGGTTTGAGCTCCTTGTAATGTAGAGTTTACTGTAGAAATGATTTTGCATTTCTCATTTATTTATTTACTTACCTTCAATTCATTACTAGCTGTGATCGCAGATGTGATGAATGCACCGATGGAGGCACTACAGTTCGTACAGAGAATTCACCGAAGAAGAAGACGAACACGGAAGCGTCTCAGTGTTTCTAATCTGCACTACTGTATGCATTAGTTTGATTTGTCTGATACGAAATGTGTACTGGTTGTGTGCAGAAACAGTATCCTGACAGGGTGAGTTCATGATCAATGCTGACTGCACATTTGTCCGAATCCTTCTGCTATTAACTTACTTGCTATCTGCTCCTTTAATGCCATTAAAGTGTATAGAGGCAAATGTAGCGCTGGCTGTTGTTTTCCAGCTAAAGTTGAATAGCACTGCACTCCTGTGTGCTGAATACTTTAAAAGTGTTCTTCTTGGAACCCAACTGAACTTGCATTAGGCATTTACCTCTTTCTAAAAATCCCATTTGATAGCACGAAATTGAGTTTGTTTGGGTTGTTTATGTTGTGTGCATAAATAAATGAAAATTTTCCCCCTCTCTTACGTGTATTACGAGTATAGGGTCATACCTGTCTGGAGAATGGTTCATATCTTATGAACTTTCTCGGCTGCGCTAACTGTCACCAGCGGGACTTTGTGCTGATCAGTGACAGGACGATGGTGAATGAAGATGAGGAGGAGATTGTCACTTACCTGCGTGAGTCACGTGACTTCAGTATATGTTAATATTCGGTCAAATTTGTCATCAGTAACGCTTGCTTTTCCTCAGATATGTGCAAGAACTGTGATCATGTCATAGCCAGACACGAGTACACCTTCACTGTGGTGGATGACTATCAGGTGAGCAGTGCTCTCAATTCAATAACTGAATAAGAAAAGTTTTAAATTTATGTAAATGGTACATAAAAACTAAAATGTGTTTTTCTTTAGTTGTTTAGGCTTTTACAGTGAAGTTTTATTTTCATATTTGTTATTCAATTTTGCAGGAATACACAATGTTGTGCATGTTGTGTGGAAAAGCAGAGGATTCCATCAGTGTGCTGCCAGACGATCCCAGACAAACAGCGCCTCTGTTCTAGAGTATTTGCCCAGACACAGAGACAGGGAATTTACTTCTTTGTAAAGAGCATGGTTATGCATGATGGAGGGAGCCATAACACATGCAACATTTTATATACGCTTAGCACTGGAGAACACTGGAGAACACGTTTAATCCAGAAGAATATACCGCAGAATTCATTGTGCTCTTTGTTTCTACTGCTTCAGGGAAGGCTCTAAGGTTCACAGCACAGCTCTGACTCATAAAGATACATGAATTTGAGTCATTCACAAATATTAAACCTAATTAGGAATCGCTTGTGTTTATCTGATGACCATCCTGTTTGATTCATTCAAAGTGTATGGAACCCCGTTTCTGACAAATAGAAAAATAAAAAAAGATAATTACACATTTTTATCTCACAATTCACTCTTTTCTTGCAATTGTGAGAAAACAAAGTCAGAATTGAGATGTAAACCCTAATTTCAAGAAAGTTTTCTGTTTCTGCTACGTTATAAAAAAATAGACAAGGTAATTCTGACATTTTATGTCACAATTCAGATGTTTTTTTTTGTAATTGTAAGATAAAAAGTTGCAGTTACCTTGTCTATTTCATTCTGTGGCAGAAACAAGCTTCCATAAAAGTGTGTTATTTTATTTCCCATGTTAAAATGCTTTCTTATCCCATCTTAATATGCACAATGTTGCTCTGTTGCCAATTGTATGAGTCCGATCTGTTTGACTGACCAAGAAAGGTTAGGTTTGAGTGGATTATCAGTTTAACCACAGATAGGATTTTTGTTTCTATGCAGCGCTTAGATATACATGAGTCAAGATTGGATTAGACAGATAAAATATGTTTAAAATGGTACACACAAGAAAATAAAGATTCCTGCATGTTATTACTGACACTTACTGTATTTCCAGTGTTAATGCAACAAAATATTTTGTATGCTTTGTTTAAATAAACTATGAAACAATGCATTTTATGTTTATTAAGCTAATGACAGCATAATATTGTCACAATATCAAGCATCAAGTACTTAAGAGTACTTATTTATTCCATCGATGTGAATACATATACATTCCAACATGGTAACTTTGTTTTTTGAATGATTGAATTGTTTGTTAGCAAAATACAGTACATGAAGCATGAGGTGGAATTTCTTTTTCTTAATATATTTATATCTATATACAGTTCAGGTTATGTACAGTTCTTAAGATAAACCATCCGTTGTACCGACAGTTGTGGGCCTATACTGATGCTTTTAAAGTAAAAGCACTTCTAGAGGACAAAATTGACGATCCAGAACAAAACAACTACTCTAGCTGCACAGCACACAATGAAGTCGTGGTAATGACTCGGTAGCTACAATCCCTTTCTTTGTACATCACACAGGTCTCGCACTCCTCAGACAACTGTCAATAAATGCCATGGTGGAGAATTCAATCCCAAAAACCGCAGAAGTGTCTTAGCATAAGCAGCCAACTCATCAAGCAGACATCTTGCTGATGTATTCAAGTAATATGGTAATGGGACTAGAGTGTTTGAATCAAGTTCATTTAAGGGTCCATAGTGTTTCACTGCAATATATCGGTAAGTTTCTTACTGACGTTATGACTATTTACAGGGATTATTAGTATGATATTGCAGGCATGGAAGAGATTATACTTGGCAATTGCAAGGTTGCTGACCCTTAATGTGATGGCGAATTCACTCAGTAGCAAGTAATAAAGCTACATCATCAGGTACGTAACCACATCCAATAAATAAATAAATACATTCTATAGATGATACAGTTTACAGTACATACATTCCCTGAAATACATATATACACATGCTTGCTTGTACCAGATGTACCTATACATGAATGATGATACACTGTATAGATAGCTATCTGTTGAAATGAGCATTTAACCATAAACGCTTTGACCAATGATTAAAAAAACAGAAAAATTATAGAAAATGTAAGGCTAGAGTATCTGGAGTGCCTAAAAAACATGCATCTGTTTGACAGAATACAATGAGTTACTAAGTGCAGCCCCATTGTTTTCAGATTTCAAATGTTCTCACTGATAGTTAATGTTCAAAATCTGACATATGTAAGGTATGTAAACCAGAAAGTGCAAAAAACATGAAAAAGTAAACAGATAATTTGCATAGCAAGAAGAAAAAGAATATATGGCACAAACTATATAGAATATAAAAAAAAACAAAAAAAACAATGTGATTGCAATGGGCAATTTGTTTAGAAGAAAGTTACACAGTGTCACTGGAACATTTAGCATGTTAATATTTCACGTTTTTCAAAAATGTCCAAAACATGATGCTTTCAAGTAATCACAACCAACCGGCAAATACCTGGTCCTTTATCGCTCTACTTATCAAAACACCACTTGTAAAAACGCTACAGTTCATCAAACGCTACTTTTGAAACCGGTTGTCAAATTACTGACAACTCACACCATCGGTTACAAGCTTTTCTCTTTATTTGCTCATTTTGGTTGTGGATTTGCTCTCAGGATTTCCGGTTCTGACTCTGGGGCAGAACCCTGACCCGTGATTTACTGTTAAGTCACTGATTCGAGGAGGCGGGGAGGCTGAGCAGCTATTTGGTGACTGGCTGTGACCCCCCTCAAAACGGGAAGGCGAGGAGCTTAACGAGCGCTGCAGAGAGGAGGCAGTGGTGCGTTGGTAACGTGAGGTGCTGACGGCCAGTCCTCCTCGCTCCTGCATGAGCTGAGAGAGGTTGTCCAAGAGGTCCGTGTCACCGGTGCTGCTAGCACGAATGCGGTAGCGTCTACGTCTGAAATGACAATAACTTTCAATATCACATTGATCATGTAGAGGTATATTTAGGAATTGGACTACATTGGCTGTGCTGTTGTTTTATATTAACTAAAAAGAACCAGGTGAGAATGAGAGTTAATTGTTTGTGAATCAGACCAGACTGGTCACGTTGTATGTTTTTGATTCACTTAAAAGAACCAGCTATTTCAAACTCTTTATTAAAAGAACCAAATTCTTCCATTTTAAAAATCGGACTACACTGGTTGTTCTGTATGTTTTTGATTCACTAAAAAATGTTCATGAATCAGATTACACTGCTCTTGTTACATATACAGTGGGTACAGAAAGTATCCAGACCCCCTTAAATTTTTCACTCTTTGTTATATTGCAGCCATTTGCTAAAATCATTTAAGTTAATTTTTTTTAATTTACTAAAAATAAATGAATCATTTGTTGAATCAGACTACACTGGTTGTGCTGTATGTTTTTGATTCACTATAAAAAGTGGGTTCATAAGAGTAATTTGTTCGTGAATCAGACTACATTGGCTGAACTATATGTTTTGGATTCAGTAAAAAAAAATAACTGGTTTGTAAGAGCCATTTATTCATTAATTAAATTACACTGATCACACTCATTTTGATTCACTGATTCACTAAAAAAAGATCCAGCTCTTAATAGGCATTTGTTTGTAAATTGGACAACCCTGTTCGTCTCTTATGTCTTGGCTTCACCAAAAAGAACAGGTTTGTAAAAGTCATTTGTTCATGAATTGACTACAAATTGGTCACTCTGTATGTTTTTGATTCGCTTAAAAGAACCAGTTATTTAAAACTCTTCATTAGAAGAACCCAATTCATCCATTTTCAAGAATCAGACTACACTGGTTGTTCTGTATGTTTCTGATTCACTAAAAAAGCACAGGTTCACAAGAGTCAATTGTTCATGAATCAGATTACACTGCCTGTGCCCTATGTCTTTGATTTACTAAAAAGAAATGGCTCATAAGAGTCATTTGTTTGTGAATCAGATTACACTGGTTGTGCTGTATGTTTTTGATTCACTAAAAAGAATGGGTTCATGAGAGTCATTTGTTTGTGAATCAGACTACACTGGTTGAACTAAATGTTTTGGATAGAGTAAAAAATAACTGGCTCATAAGAGTAATTTATTCATGAATCAAATTACACTGATCGCACTCACTGTATTTGTTTGACTAAAATGATCCAGCTCATAATAGACATTTGTTTGTAAATTGGACAACCCTGTTCATCTCATATGCCTTGGATTCACTAAAAAGAAAGGTTTGTAAGAATCATTTGTTCATGAATTGACTACAAATTGCTCACTCTATGTTTTTAATTCTCTAAAAAGAACCGGCTTTTGTTTTTGCATGCAGCCTGTGAAGATACAACTCAATACACTGACACAGGGAACCTTCTAACTTAGTACATGATGAAAGTATACATTTTTAAATTCTTGGTCCTCTCACCTGTTCTCGCCACCTGTGCGAAGGGGTGGTTTTCCTGGTGGCGGCCGTGGAATAAATCGTGCAGACAGCTGATCCGGCACTAGTGTGGGGCTCATGGGTCTTGGTATTTTACTCTTGCTCGACACAAGTCCTGAGGAGGAAGACAGAGAGAGTGGCTCCTCCACCTGCCAGTCGGACCCTCGAGAACCAGTGGGGAAAGTGAACTTGTCGCGCAGCAGCGCTAAGGGGAAGTGCTCACATGACAGTGACAGAGATGGAGAAAGCGGAGCTGGAAAACCCCTACGGGTTGGAGAGTCCGGGTCACGGATGGGGATGCGACTGGCTCGGGGTGAGAGTTCACAAGGTGATGCCGGAGCTGCATCAACACTGTGTCCAGTGGTCTCACCCTGGTTGGGGGTTGAAGAAGGCCCACCGTCAGGACAGCCCGAGTCACTCTCCACATCCTTGTCAGAGGCCTTGACAGAGATAATGTTTTCATCTGGCTTGGTAGGGCTTTTAGAGGGTGAAATAGCTGGCACGTAGTTGTGCTCTTTTTCTGCAGGGCCTGATGGATTGTCAGGCTGAGAGTTGTCTCCTGTCTTCTGCTGTAGCACTGCATTGGATGACTGTGAAGGGAATAACATTAAGAGACAGGACATTATTAATGGAGCTCTGCAGGGAAAAACTCTTATACATCTGTTTTTCTTAGTGGTACCATCATCTGCTGAGCTCTGGTGAGCTTTGTGTCAACTTCACTTTCGATCTATTGATGTTTTTGATACAGTAATGTATAAATCCAAGTTGCTGGCCAAAATCCGAGACATAGTGATGTTGCAGTGAAACCACTGCAATGCACCCATAAACGATCACTGCTTACTGCTACAGTTTTCAATACACAATCAAACATATTTGTGACCCTGGACCACAAAACCAGTCATAAGTCATTTTTTTTAAATTGAGATGTATACATCATCTGAAAGCTGAATAAATAACAGAGATGCAAATAGTTAAGGGGGAAAAAAGGTGAGAACTTTGTGCGGATCAGGGGCATGCGCCACACGGAATTTCTATTGAAGATATTTGCTTTACATGCTCATTATTTCCAAAACGGTAATATCTCACAAAAAAACAAAACAAAACAAAACAAAACAAAACAACACCATTTTTTTAACATCTTGTGATATTTTACAAAAATCAAGATTGAATATATTTGGTCAAAATCCCATGTTATAAAAGATGAAGTGCTATGCAGACTATTTAAGACAATATTGGCTGATTAGACGGCAACGCTGACCTAAAATGCAAAATGTTTGCCCTCTCTCTCTTCACCATTCCCACATCTCAGACCTCAAATACATAAAATAATACCCTTTTTAGACATAGTTTTTGAAGTAAAGAGTAAAGAAAATACTATGCAAAACTTATTGAAATGACCAGTTTTTTATTTACCCTTGTAAAATCACAAATACCCTTGTAAGACCCCCCCTCATAAAAACACTTTTTCATTGGATCCAAGCAAATCTCATAGGTGACGTATTTTGATCTCAAAAAAGAGAGTTGTCACTGAAAGGTAATTACTAATCAAAAATTAGGTTTTGATATATTTAGGGTAGGAAATTTACAAAGTATCTTCATGGAACAAGATCTTTACTTTAATTTCCCAATGATTTTTGGCATAAAATAAAAATCGATAATTTTGACACATACAATTGTTGGCTATTGATACAAATATACCCGTGCGACTTATGACTGGTTTTGTGGTCCAGGTCACATTTCATGAGATAATTACACTATTATGTTAAAATTAATGACAAGGAATTTTGTCATAATATAATTGTTGTCTGACAATTCCTGCTGTATATTTCACAATGTTTAGAAATGCTAATACATCTACTTTAGAATGTAGCATGAGATACTGACCTGCTCAAGATGAGTCCTGCTTAGGACCACTGACGCAGGCTGTACTGTGGGCAGTCTTCTTAATCCAGACAGCCCTATCACTCCAGGCAAGCCTGGTAGTCTGGCGAATGGAGGACCAGTGTGGCAGACGCCTGTGTGGAATTCTGCTGAGACCCACTCCTGTGAGTCACCCTCTTGTGGCACGGGGCTGAGGTTGACGGCAACATAACCGCTGCTGGCCGCACACTCCTCGTCCTCCAACGAGCCCTGCTCGACCCGATAGACAGACCTGTCTTGGGGCAGACCCGGACGATGCTTCCCTAAACTAATAAGATGAAGAAGGAGAAGTGGTCATGATGTTTTTAGAGACCAATTCACATTTATAAGGAAGAATATTAGGATTTTGTTTACTGACTAGGCCTCAAGGAAGCGTTCAAGTGTGGGTTTGGGTTCAGGGGTCAATCTTTTGTCTAGCCCCATGCTCTGACTATGGCGCATCCTTCTCAGTAGAGGAGCAACACGGTCGATGAGCACGGTCTCTGAGCGCACACGTCTAGGAGAGCCCTGGATGGAGCCACTGTTGGGGCTCTGGTTGCCCTCTTTGCTTCGCTCCTCTTCACTAGCCACCTGAATCAGAGACACAAGCTCCGACTTAAACACTATACTTGCAAACTCCAGACTGGCAAAAAAGGTGATGGGTGGGGTATAAGTAATGGGGTATAAGTAACAATAGACCTACTCATTTAAATCTACAAAAAAAAAAAAATAATTTAATTTAATTAAATAAAAAATTGTAGCAGTTGAAATCGTTTTGGAAATGTTTGATATTAGAATATAACTATATGTTGTTTTGAAACAACATCAATGTTCATCCTAAACTGTAAAAGGACTATAAAAACTATGATTTAAACAACTTTTCAGTTCAAATAAAACAAGTTTTGACAAAATAAAGTTTTATGAAATGATAAACCCCACATTTCTGTTGTATGTTACATATATTTGGTCTACAAAAACAGCAGACAGTCAACAAAATGGAAAATTGGCTAAATTAAAATGCAAATTCACATTCTGACAGTAGGTGGGAGAGCAGAAATATGGTAGTTACCTCAGTTGCCACTGTACAAGTCAAGTCACCTTTATTTATATAGTGTTTTACACAATGTAGGCTGTTTCAAGGCAGTTCATACACTGTAAAAAAAATTCCGTAAAATTTACGGTAAAAAACCGGCAGCTGTGGTTGCCGGAATTTTAAAAAAGGAAAATAACAGAATCAATGACACAAACTTTATCAAATATGAGTCGAATTCAAATTTTGGTGTAAAGCACCACTAAAAAGATAATAGTCTAATTATTTAGCTCATAGCTATTTAGCTGTTGGTTCAGTTCAGTTCAATAACTGTAAAGTTTATAAATCATGAAACAAGTTAAATTCAAGCTAAAAGCTACTTTACAGAAGACAACAGTGTCTTTATTCAACTCCAGTCAGTTCAGAGTTGATTCAATTCAGTTCAATAAGTGTCAATTAAATAAATAAATAATACATTTTATTCAGCTATAAAGCAGTGCTGTGCTTATAAACACTACTTTATTACAGGGTTTCTGCAGACTTGAACAAGTTAAATGTAAGACTTTTTAAGACCTTTTTAATACCACCTTATATGAAATTTAAGACCTAAACCTGTAATGGAAATACACATTTTATTACATACATATATGTAATATTTAATGTGTATAAATTAAAAAGAAAACAATGTGCTGTTACGCTCATTTGTTCTGAAGTCTCGAGACAAACAGAGAGAGCCTCAGCGCGAGCTTGTATTCTGTATTCTGCTAACAATTCTCTCTGATGACGCAGTAATTTACCGTGGGGAAGAAAAAAATCTTCGGTCTGTCCAATGATTGTAAACAGTCATTAGGTGCGTCAGACTGAAGATATTTTAGCGGTAATGAGACCAAAAATAATTAAGACCCATCGAATCCGAATTTAAGACATTTTAAGACTTTTTAAGGCCTTATATTAGGAAAACGTTATTTAAGACATTTTAAGACTTTTTAAGGACCCAAGGACACCCTGTATTAAGCATCAAGACATTTTACTGAAAAGTGACAAGTTTGCAGGTATGTCAATAACAGAGTGATGAATAGTACCTTTCTGATTAGAGGCTGAACGTGGTTGAGGTTTCGGTCGCGGCTGTGCTCCATATCCTCCCAGACATCCGCTCCCTGTGCAGGCTGCATTGGGATGGGGGCGCAATTATCAGCCTCACTGAGGCGCTCACCCTGAAGGACGTCCTCTGTGTTCTCACGCTGCAGATCGCCCGGGATCACGGAGGCATTGGCCATGCTGGAAGGAAATATATTCATTTAACCATGTACACTTCAAACTGTTTATACAGAGACTCGTTATATCACTGAATCATTGTAGATACTAGTTATCTACCCCAAATATGCCGGTGTGAGGCGGGTCAACTGCTGGGCTGTGGTTGCCAGGGTTCCAACATTAAGTGTGTCCTCTGAATCTGTCCTTTCCCAGTCATACGGATCATTTTCCACCACATTGTAGCTCTTCATGCTGTTGTCAAAGACTGACATCAGGAGCTGCAACCCAATGAAAGAGCATTTTAGTGATTGTCTACATTTACAAAATCTATGGTCAAGAAAGGCTAAAAAAGTTCAGTACCTGATAATCGGGTTTAGTGAAGTAGTCCAGGTTGGAGATATGGTCGAGAAAAACGCTAAACTCATCTGGGAGTTGTTTGAGCATGAGGCGATGGTTGTACGTCTCCTTCATATTTCCGACCTGTTCCTGTATTGATGGCAGGACTGAGAACAGCAAATCTCTTATCCACGGAAAATTATGATTAGAGCAGAACTTACTTTATCTTTGATTTTTCTCCAGGGTAGCTGACCCACCATGAACTCCACAAGCATATAAAATAAAGACCACAGGTCATCATGTCGACCCATTTCCTTTGTAAAGAACAAGAAGAATGTGCATTTTAGTGAAATATGAATAAGTAACATGACCTGCTATGTATAAGAAACCTGACCGGCATCCGCCATTGGCTTGAGAATGTAAGAGAGAGAAGTTACCCTATTCTTGTGAGCATTAACTGAAGCATAACGGACGGTTCCTCTGAATCCTGCCACTGGACGTGGCTTTAGACAAAAAAAAAAGAGAAGACATAAGTAAACATACAGAAACACATTACAGGAATAATTCACCCAAAAATGAAAATTCTGTCAAAATTCTGACATTGAAATTTGTGTTCATTTAAAAATCTTGACTTCCACCACTACCTTTTTTTGGCGCATTCATGAGAGTTTGAGATGTAACAATTCATGAACAACTCATTTAGATAATTTCTGTGACCAAGATCAACTGATTAAAAAAACATATTTAACAGATCCATTCATTCTCAAATCGTACATCACTACTTTTCTCATGAGCAATTCTTCAGTAATTGCTTGAAATTTCTACTTTTGTGCTCCACGGAAGAAATAAAGTCATACAAGTTTGGAAAGATTGTGAGTAAATGATGACTGAATTTTCATTTTGGGGTGAACTGTCTGTTTAAGTAACACTAATATGAAATTTCATAAACATTAATTTTTAAAGGACATCTGTGATTACTTACCGGACGGACTTCTTGACATGAGTTTGTAAATTGGCGTGCCAACCCAAAATCAAGCATATAACAGGTTCGGCACGTACTGGCAAGTCGACCCATTGCGAAGTTAGACTATTTGAGGAAAAAAAAGGTTAGATGACTAGTTTATATAGTCTAAAAAGAAATAATGAGGCCCTGTTAAACATAAATTATAGTCAACATTAGAAGTGCTTTTAGGCCCAGGGCTGTCTGTGAGAGAGCAGACTCTGTACAGCACTCTTACGGGTTTTATGTCTCTGTGCAGGAAGCCCACAGAGTGGATGCTTTCGATGGCTTCTAAGATTTGTCGGCCCAGCCTGAGTGTGGTGGAGAAGCTGAAGGTGCCGCGGCTCATGTTGCGTCGAAGGTCTGCCAAGTTCCTTCCCTGCAGTTCAATGGACAAACATCACTTCAGGTGACTGAAATCAGGGTTGTTGTATTACGTTGAGTTGCGATAACATCCATAAATTCAGAAACAAGAATAAATCATTTGATGCCCTACCTGAAGCTCCATAACCACATAGTTGAAGCGGTCATTGCGTCCACAGCCAACAAAACGACAAACATGGTCTTTACCTATGACATGGATCAAGGCAAAAATGGTTAATGTTATACAAATCCATATATTTTTAAGTAATATTCCCCTTGTGTTTGGCAATGTATGATTGCCCATAGAGTAGCATACACACAGTGCAAAATGACTTCTCAAATATTGTTTTCATGCTTGTTTTTATATACATTAACTCAAAAAAAAAAAAAGAGATTCTTAAATATCTTATGTTCATTTTTACCCTGAAGTCTTTTCAAAACTGCTACTTCCATCTTAAGGACCTGTTTGGGTTGCTGGGCAGACTCCACTTTCAGAGCCACATTGACTTGGCTCACCTGGTCCAGGACTTCATAGATCTCACCAAAACCACCCCCACCAATTTTCTTCAACTAGTTAGGAAAGAGAAATTTTTAATGAATGACTACTGTGCAAAACTTTTTGGCCGATAAGATTTCTTAATGTTTTTGGAAGTCTCTTATGCTCACCAAGGTTGGATTTATTTATTAAAATCATAAAATATGATCAGTAATATACTTTAAAATGTATTCCTGTGATGACCAAGCTTAATTTTCAGCAGCCATTACTTCAGTCTTCAGTGTCACATGATCCTTCAGAAATAATTCTGATTTGCTTATTTGGTGCTCAATAAATATTTATTATTATCAATGTTGAAAACAGTCGTGCAGCTTTATATTTTTGTGGAATCTGTGATACATTTTGCTTCTTAGGATTCTCTGATGAATAAAAAGTGCAAAAGAACAGCATTTATGTCACTTTTGATCAATCTGATGCATCATTGCTGAATAGGCTTACTGAAGTGCGATATCAGTCCTCTATGAGGAAGTATTGGTATAACTGTCTTTTTTAATGTGTATTGTTTTGGTTTGTATTGTGTGTTTCTTGCTAATGGACCTTGAGTCTAGAAATAAAGTTGAATTGAATAAAAATATAAATTTTTCAAAAAGAAAAAAAAAAACATATTTTGACCCCAAACCTTTGAACAGTAAAGTACTGTATATATGTTTCCTCCTATAACTGAGTAGACAGCTTTCAAACTTGTGTCAGAGAACAGATATTACAACAGTTCTGTTCAGGCATGAAATGCTGTCTTAAAAAAATGCCCTAGCAAAACAACACTTTTATCATGAAATAAAATGCTGTGTCTCGTGACTATTTGTCAGCATGCTGTACAGTTTTCTGTGCTGATGTCAGCACTGCTCAACACACCTGCGGTGTATCGTTTGACTGAGCTCAAAAGAAAAAACCTCCTTGACTGAGTGACTGTTTACATGAAAGAATCTGACAGCTATCAGAACATCTCTACGAAACCAACAGTGAGTATTTGAATAGTCCTGAAGCCTTGTCCTCCTAAATACAGCTCCTTCAAAACAACTCACCACTCTCCATCGCTCCCGGACCATGCTCCCGACAGCCAAGATATCAGTCTGCTCCCCGGACCCACTCATCCTGAGGCTCAAGAGTGGACTGAGCACACTCAGAGAAGATCTACACCTCACATCAGTGAGCTCGGGTCCACGCTGAAAAGATTAGAAAAAACAAATCTGTACATTTTAAAAATGCTTAGTTTAGCTGGACCTGCACGGTTACATCAGAAATTAAAGGCTCTAGAGACGTTTGCAGACATAAGGGAGATTTACCTACAGGGCTGTAGACAAGACAAAAATCATGAAAAATGCATTTTATTGGCTCCATCCATATTCTTAAGAAGGCCTTCTATGAAGGCACCCAAACTATATCAATCTGACCTGTCCTAAGGTTGTCTTTTGAGCAGAATAGGTAAGATCTGTAGAAGAACCTCTCCTGATTCTTTTTATGACTGTCACTGCTAGGGTGCAGAAACTAAAGGAGCTAAAATACAGTCAAATCCTTAAGGAACAGGCTTACTGTAGGCCTGAAACAAGAATACAATTCACTATATCTGCAAGACAGTGACTCAGGGAAACATAATCTGTAAATCTACATCACAAAGACTACAAAATACTATTTTACGGTATATGCATGCTTAGTTGTAAGACAGAGAACCTTGGCTCTGTTTGAACGTCAATGATAAAATAAAAATGCAATCAATACTATTTGCTAAGAAGCTAAATGAAACATTCTGCAAGTCATGTACACATCTGTTGGAGTGGTAAATATATGCATTATCTTGAGCAATATATTTTTCTGTATATTATGCATGTATGTATGTATGTGTATACTGTGTGTTTTATTCTTATTATTGCATACACTATCAGTCTTATACTGTCATTATTTGACTGCAATGTTGGTGAATTATGAATTTAATTAATTGTTGCACTTGTTTATATGGAGTAATCTGTTTTTTTACTAATTACTAACATTTTGACATACACAAAACTGTTTTAGTAATAAATTTAGAATATCTAAAAGATATATCCACATTTAAAAAAAAAATTTAAATTCGTACCATAAAATGTTTTGTTTTATATATGTATGTATGTATGTATGTATGTACGTATATAGTTTAAGTGTTTTGTTGCTTTGTTTAGATTTTTATATGCATAAATATGCATGCATGCATGTTACTTTGCATATAACATAATTTACCTGTAGATTTTACATTTGAATAAATTTGAATTGGAGCACAAAAACATTATAGTTTCAAATAAATCAAATTATTGTTTTAAAAAGGACTCAACGCTATTAAAAGGTTTTTACTCAAGCGTTAATCATTAAATCTGTACTGTATTAGCAATACTGTTTTTAGTGAGGATCATCTTAAGGATGGCTGCAGCTGGCCTGTTACATGTCTTTATTAGTTGGCTGGCTGTGTTACTGAATTTTTATGCTAACACCACAAGCTATGCTGAAAACTGCCGCTGTCTTGTAGATATTGGTTGAGGCGTTCTCTGTCCTTTCCGCATCCAGTAATAACAGAGGGAGACACAGGACACAGGCTAGCTAAAGCTAAAGCATCAGCCAGAGCAAATCACTAAAACAAAAAGGCGCAATGAAGCGACACCGCGCTAGCTAATTAGCAAAACTGAATAACGCAACACACAGCTATTATTGAACATACGGTTGCCAGGTTACACAATGGCAACGCAATGTTGTGACAGCTGTAATCCCGCGAATAATGCGGAGCAACGTTAGCTCGCTAAACGGACTGTACGCGTTCATTCAGGGACCCGGTGTGTTCATTACCTGTCTGCAGCGGCGGTCCAAGATGTTTCCAAAGACTTCAAAACATCTTTTTTTGTTCTATAGGCCATGATGATATAAAAGGTTGGACATAATAATCCCATAACGTTTTGAAACACAAAATAACGACTGAAGTTCACGTTATTTGCCTCACTTCTCTCAGCAGCAGCGGCAGCGATGACTGAGCGAGCGGACCGATATGTGACGTCACATCTCGTCGAATGGGTTTAGTTTGATTTCAAACATCGTTTGGAATAATCATCACATGAATAAATAATTCAATAATATTTATATTTTCAGTTGTTAATTTAATACGGACTCAGCATTTACTAATACATTATTAAATCCAAAAGCTGTATCTCTTCGTATCCCTTATGCACAGTTGTATTAACTACCGTTAAAAAAAGAATGAATAGAGCACGTTATGTATTGCCAAAATCCCTTTAAGGGCTTTTTTTTTTTATTCTATAGTCTTTGGTATTGCTCATTGTCAGCTAGTTAGTTAACGGATCTTTATTGTAAAGTGTTACCTTTCTTATAATTATTATTGATGGCCATTGTTTTAAACTTTGCGTTGGGATATAGCTAATGCTCACACGCTGAACATTTGTTGTGCAAGGGTATACATGTAAATTAAGATTTACATAAA
>NW_015549610.1:1669270-1670174 GCF_001515605.1 Sinocyclocheilus anshuiensis
ATTGCCAAAATCCCTTTAAGGGCTTTTTTTTTTATTCTATAGTCTTTGGTATTGCTCATTGTCAGCTAGTTAGTTAACGGATCTTTATTGTAAAGTGTTACCTTTCTTATAATTATTATTGATGGCCATTGTTTTAAACTTTGCGTTGGGATATAGCTAATGCTCACACGCTGAACATTTGTTGTGCAAGGGTATACATGTAAATTAAGATTTACATAAAAAAGTGCAACATTGTCATTATCTTGTTCACATACTTTCATTGTGGAATTACGCAGGTCAAACATTTAGTTAGGAAATCAATAATAGAGTTGTTACACATAATTAGATACATGACACAGACATTACTTGTAATTAATCTAATATAATCTAATAGTCACTGAGTGAAACAGTTCTCTCCTCTTCATGTTTTCATTAACAACAAACAAATGCATCCACAATGTACAAACAAGAATGTGAGAGGAATTTATACATTTATGCAGAGGACAGATTTGTGAAATGAAACGGATGTCAGTTAAATACTTCTAGTAAAAACTACACTGTTTTTGAGACTAGGGTCCCTTGTGTATTACTCTAAAAAAGAAAAAAAAAAATTAAACTGTGATATTTACTGGCAGTAAACGCAGCGATACTTCCATATTTTTATAAACCAAATATACACGGACTAACAGAAGATTTTCTTGTCAGTATACAATACCCGTTTCACAGATGACTATTAGAAATAATGTCCTCCCAACAACAGCACATCACGTAAACAAAAAAAAATGGTTTTGAAACATATAAACCGTAGGATTAAAAACTTTTAAATATTATTTTAAGGATTTTTGGCATTAAAATCATGTAAAAATGATTCCCTTTCCTGAAGTAAAAATGTGCATTCAACCATTTTAAAATCTAAGCACAACTG
>NW_015549611.1:0-385 GCF_001515605.1 Sinocyclocheilus anshuiensis
AAAGCTAAAAAATAGGAATATGTGGGTAAATCTGGACTTAAATCTTCTTTTAAATATATGACATGTTTGAACACGGCCAGAATGTGTGCTTGAGAAACACGTTCAAATTTGTCGTCTTAATGCGGTCAAATTTGTCGTCTTAATGCGGTCAAACTGCGTCTTCACACGAACCAAATAAACGCGGCAAAAACTGACGCCTTGACGCGGCCAAAACGTGCGTGTCTACACGTACAAAAGAAACGCGTTCAAAATTGCCTTTAACGCGGGCAAATTGTGCGTGTTGACACGGTCGCATTTCACGCGTTCCGTTTAAAGACTTTTGGCACCTTCCGCCTTCCATAGCGCAGCGGTAGGATTCGCGAGACCACGTGATTTGCCTGTCAGA
>NW_015549612.1:0-21515 GCF_001515605.1 Sinocyclocheilus anshuiensis
CAACTTTAGTCTGTAATGTTGCTGTTTGAGCATAAAAAAGATCTGAAGTTACAAAGCTCAAAGGGGCATAACATTTCCCGACCAGGCGCTGCTGCCAATCACAACACACACTGGCCCAGCTAACCAATCACAGCACATTTCGTATTTATTTATTTTTTTCGTATTTGATACAGGAACTATTCGAGCCGTTCATGCCAGACTGGGGAGTGAGGTGTTGTAATAATGTAAAATATGTGAAAAATAATGTGTTTTTCGAACAACCTAGTATGAGAGCCTGTTCTAACACAGTCGAGTCTACATGAACCTTATTTTCTGAAACACTCGTGAGATTGGCGTTTATTGCGATTGAGGTAAGAGTGTAAGGTTACTGTGGGACTCCAAATAAAATGGTTACAAAAAGTGTTTCTGGATATCATTTAGGACTATGCTTTAACATATTTGAAAGGGAAAACCCTGTATTAATTTTTTCTTTTGACCCAAAAGAAGATATTTTAAAGAATGTTGGTAACCAAGCAGTTGACGGTAGCCATTGACTTCCATAGTATTTTTTTTTTTGTATGTTATTGGCTACCATTAACTGTTGGGTTACCAGCATTCTTCAGAATATCTTCTTTTGTGCTAAATAGAAGAAAGGGCGAGAAAGAAAGAGTAAATAATGACAGAATGTTCTTTTTTGGTGAACTATCACTTCAAAATATTTGTCTCACACAAAATACTTTTGTAGTAAGTTTTATTTATTTAATTAATAATTAGAATTACAGTATTAAGGAAATACCAAGGGAAATTATTTAAAAATGAATACTTTTTTTACATAACTGTGCTGCTTGAATTGTATTAAAACTGTTTCAAACTAAAGAGTAAGAGTTTAGATCTTTGGCTTGTATGCGTATTTAGGTTATTTCTAATAATAGAACATGGGGGTATCATGAATTCAACAACCACAAATGAGCTCCTCAGAGGAATGCACTGAGCGGTCTTGCTTACAGACTGCAGAATAGCGGGTGTTGCTGTCTCCTGTGAGGGCCTCTAAAACCATCAGATGGTGCTATAGACTTGTGTTATCTATTTAATATGAAATTACGTCAAATTCGCACAAAAACACACTCAAAGAGTATCTGTAACAGTCCGTCACAGCTATAATTAAATAATTTTAAAGGTTTTATTTTTTAATCTTTTTCTCATGGACTGAAAGCTTCACCCCCTCAGGACATTATCTCCTCAGGGCAGCGAGGATTGTGGGAGCTTGGACTGATCTCAGGGAGAATGGATTCTCTTGTGTGAAAGGGCTTTTTTTTCTTGTACAAAGTTAGCATTTTCACATTAAAACAAAAGTGTTTGTTTATTCTTTTAACTTGTGCAAACTTCATCAAGAGACTGGAAGTCTCATCCAGTTTCTTTATTTTATTTTATATATATATATATTTATTTTATTTTATTTATTTATTTAAAAAAATGCTTAACCTTATGTACTACTGGGAAATCAAATCTGTTTCTCGAACCCGCTTACAACATTTCTGTCCATTTGTGTTGTTATCAGGGATCATTTATAGTATTTATAAATGTCACTGTGTTTTGTAAGAATATTTCTGCCTGTCTGAAAAAAGTCTTAGTTTTTTCTTAGCTATAGTTTTTTTCTCAATAGCCTAGTGGTTAGTGCGTGGACATACAGCGCAACTGTGCTCACGGAGACCCGAGTTCGATTCCCGTCTCGAGGTACATTGCCGATCCCGCCCCCTTCTCTCTCCACCCAATGCTTTTCTATCAGCTCTCTACTGTCCTGTCCCAATAAAGGCAGAAAGGCCCATAAATATAACTTAAAAAAAAAAAGTTTCCTTTCGATTCAGCCTTACAATTGGACATCTTTATGCCATACAGTGACCAATAATTTTTCTTGTTAAATATTTGATTGTTTTTTGCCTTGTATACCTATAGTAGCCCATACTTTTTACAGGATACCCATAGCAACAAATCGCTGTTGAAAATATGTATCCTTAATTACAATAACGGTCATTTAGAATTGGACATAACCGAAAAAAGATTCACAATTCAGTGAAGGAGTCAGTTGCGAACTGAGTAAAGTCTCTCAACAATTCACTAAGTGAGTCTGATTCAAACTGCAAACTCATGCGCATGCAGGAAATGACACGCACTCCAAAAATGTTATTAACTAATGGCACCTCACAAGATGATATCTGATGAACAAGTTGTTTAGACTATAGATTTTAAACTATTGTTGCAATTTTATTTGCAGTCTGGAGCCCTTATAAGTGAGGCTCCTCAAAGCAATCATCTACAATTACTTCAACATAATTACTTTTTCCATCCTAGTTGACCCCTAGACAGTGAGTCAAGTATGAAAATGTCTATTGTCTTCTGAGGTGACAGAAAATCTGATGGTGGCGCCAGATGAATGGAGAAGATTCTCAACCACGGCACGCTGGTTGAATTTAAATGCATGTGATTTTTTTAATACTGTGGATGAAACCATGCATGGCATGTGTAGTTCAGCAATAATCCTTGTAAGAAGCAATAATAAGCTTGAACTAATGTAAGCAGGAAGGATCAAGAAGATGAATATTTACTTAGTAAAAAGATGCCATTAAGCACATTTAAAATAAACCATCTTTATATTGTTTCTACATTAATTTGGAGGTTCAATGTGAAATGATGACAATATAAATATATTAATATGCAGTTAATTACAATTAATTATAGAAAAATGTGTGAATAATTATAATTTTTTTAATTATTCTAATCGATTCACAGACAGCACTAATGTTAACCTTTTATAGATATTGGTGTTGATAATATTATATATTTTACTGCTGAATATGCATTTAAATTTAATTTCTAATTTTATAGGCCCCTCAGAAAGAGATCGGGACAGCCACCCACCCCCTTGGCCCCCTTCAAAATTTCAGTTCAATAATCCAGCCCTCAAATAAAACTAATTGAATAGCCCTGGTTTAGTAAATGAAGTGATTTCAAAGAGGAAGCCTTTCAGTTGATTGCTGATGCAATAGCAGAGCCCTTTAATTTTCATTTCACACTTTATGGTTTTGTTGATTTTTATGGATCCTCAGTAGGTTCTTTTTTTCTGTAAATTGCATTAGCTTATGTTTTAAAGGCTACTTCATGTGTTGTGATGTTTGTGGGTTCTTTCTTCTTTTTCTTCTCAGACAGACAGAGCAGTGGTTCTCAACCAGATTTATAAGTATTTAAATAAGCAAATTATCATTAATAAATGCAAATAATTTATTACTTATTTAAAATAATATACTAAAAATAAACACATATTTATTTTCCCTTAAGAACTATTGCTTTATTGAAGAACTTCAAGAAAGAATAGCTTCAAGAATGACAAAAAAAATTAATTTATTTACTGTATTAAAATAACCACATTAATTGATTGAATATATCAATAAAAAGCTTGAAAACAAGCAGCTTTGTCATAATTACAGTAGAAATACTGGAAATATCTGGAGGGGGGTATATTTGAATATTGCATTGGACAGTCGAGGGCCTTGAAGCCAAAAAGGCTGACCACCATTGAGCTGGAGCGAAAAGTCCTGCAGTGAACTGGAATAACATGATTCTGTAAGACCGGTCGATCCCATATACAAACACAAAAAAGATTCAGGCCAGTGCCAAATAAACAAACAAACTCTCATTTTAATGTCCCATGTCAGGATAAACACGCTAACCGTAATCCATCAGGCTGTCATGGCGCCAGATGTGGGGGTAAATATCATAAAACGATGCCGTTTGCTGCATCACAGACTCCCTAATGAAGTCAGAGGAGCTATCCTGTTGGATGTTCATTAATCTTAAGCTCCCTTTGTGAGCTAAAGCCTCAAACCATCATCTGAAGTCAGGATCACTGACTTTAAAACAATAATTTTCATGCATTGATTTGTTGTTGTTGTTGTTGTTGTGCATTGGATTTTGAGATATAGCGAAGGCCCTTCATATGTGAATCACCAGCACGATGGCCTCCTGACAGGAGTTTGTGTGAATATGTTGGTATTCAGTATCCATTTATTTCCCTGTAATCAAATTTTTGAATGTAATTGCATTCGCTAATTTCTTGCATTGTTAACCATGAAGAAAATTTGTAACGGATTTCAATTTATCCCTCTCATTAAGGTGACTTTCAGCAGAGAGAGTGAGATCTTGCTAATTAAATAAATAGATAAATAGATAAATGTGTTTAAGGAAGACTTAAAGAGAGCGTGTCTGGTTCTAATCAGTATTCATAGCACTACAAGTACTAGTTTAAATCTCTACATAATATGTGTGGGAAAAATGTGGTAAACTAGCCCTTGATGTCATATGTCACAGTTATATATCAGTGTCCGCTTTGAGGCATGTGTGAATCAGCCGCCTACGATACGGTGCTGGCAGAGATTTGGTGTATGAATGGGAAAAATAATTCAAGCTGAGAGCCTCGTTGCCATTTGAAAGAGGAGAATTGTTTACAAGGCTCCTGAAAAGGTTAGCCGGATACACAGATACTGTAATAACATGCTAGTGAGGTGAGGATAGCGGTTTGAACAGCACATCGTCATGTCACAGCCTCAGGATCAACCAGATTTTCACAGAGGATCAGATGGTGTCAGTCCAGGATATTATACACAACTTGCATGTCTTTATAGATGCATACAAGTTATTAAGCATTACATTTTAAACTTCAGGGTAATAAGCCTTAAAAATTAAAACACGCTGAACTGAATTGCTGCTGTCTGTGTGCTTGCTCATTCATGTGGAGAAGTCACTTTCCTTTTTGTCATTGTGCCTAAGGCCTCCATTTTCTATTGTTCGTACTATTCTGTCCTCTCCGCTGGAATCGTTCCCATTACACCGCCACGCCACACGACTATGAGAAATGCCAGCCAACGGTGGGTTGGAGGTACAGTAAATGATCGTTAGGTTTGTTTCTGGGGTCCACACCGTTACAGGAGACTGAGCTAACAGAATGGGAGTGTATAGTAGTGACTAGAAAGAGAGACAACAGTAGTGATAGAAGCATAAGTGGTGAACTGCAGCATCAATGGAACTTCCTGAGAGTTGTCTTTACTGGGTGAAGGAACAATGTGGTCATTTGTGATATCAATTGCACTCTATTATTACATTTTTCTTGAATTCCATTTCCATTGTTGTTCTTTTGTGCAAAGATAGACAAATATAGCAAGGGTCATTTACTTTTGTTCAATGTCATTTGTGCTGTGTACTTAATCTGAAATTGAAGAAAAACTGTGGCAGGGATGTGTAATAATGAGTAAGAAACCATCTTGTTCTTTCTCAATTTACAGCCATTCAAAATTGCCTTCTTCCCTTTTATTCTTATTTTTCTGCACACACATTTACCACAATTATTTCATTTCATTTCCATTTCATTTCATTTTAAATGATAGAGTCAAGAGTTCTGGTTACTGCATATGTGTTTACTCCATGAATAGCAGAATCTTTTAACATAAATCTCTTAAGGACTGGCAAAGTTGCCTGTTTTTGCAAGCACATGTACCTATTTCATTTCATTTTCAAATGATTGTGAGAGCCAGTGGTTCTGAGTACTGCATGTGTTTATTCATGAACAGCAGAATCTTTTATCATAAGTCTCCTAATGTCTGCCTCAGTGGGAGAGCATCAGAAAAGCCACACACAATTTTTGTGCTGAGCCCCAAAGTTGTTGTGTTAGTCCACCAGTGTGCTAAACAATCACATGCAGTGATTCCAGTTCCCCTCTCCTCGATTTTTGTAGTTCAGAGAAGTAATTTCAGTGTTTTATCCATCAAAGTCTATTTCAAAATCCATCTCTTCAATCTTAGGCTTCATTTTGAAATGTTCTCTAAATTGTGAAGGCGAAAAGATCCACTGTGGCCTGGGCTCATCACTTCTTTTTTGGAAATGATCAAAGAAAGAATGGCTGAAATGGATATCATTTTCCTAAATCATCCATTCTTCCCAATAAGCTGTCGTAAGCTAAAACACAATCTAGTGTTTGGATGAGTTTAGCTGGTAGTTGTTGTGCAAGGCCTCGTTCATATTGTACATAAATCTGGTTTGTTTTTCAAATCTGATCTGTAGAATTGCCCGTCAGAGCTGTCATCTTGCAAGTGATGAAATCAGATCCATTTGTTGAGATTTGTCTAGTCGATGTCTGGTATATTAGTTGCTACTTTTTTGTTGTGGAAAATCATTTTTTGCTGCTGCTAATAATTATTATGTGCTGCCGAAATGATGAACTCATGACGTGCATGGGACAATAAGCATTGGAGATTCTTACGCATTTATTAAAATAAAATAAACTAAAAAATGTACTAAAAAATTACTAAAATATTTACTAAAATTTAATTGTAATTGATAATAATTGCGTATTTGTTGAGAAAAAAACCCCAAATGAATTGAATTAGAAGACATTACATTATTTTGGCATTTAATATACATTATAAAAATATCTCAAAGTCAGCATATTGGTTTTAATTCCATATCACTGAACAATTGAGTGTAGACTTTGGAGTCTTTAACACAGGACACATTCCATCTGTGCTTTCTTCAAATTATGATTTTTTCTTTGGCTGTTCTCTTTTTTCAGCACTATGAGCACCACATTTTTAAGCATTAAATTCTAAGTAGGATAACTTACAAATGCATCAAATAGAAATGCATCTTGAGAACAATTCTGTTGCACTCTGTCTAGCTGTCTTTAAACGCAAGAACGTGTCCTGTGTGAACCACTCCGTCTGCTCTCGGTAAGTGCAAATTAGTACAGGGAATTTATGTACAGTCAGGGGGCATGATTAATGTAGTTCACTTTTTTATCGCATTCTTTTAAATATTACTGTGTTAAATTGACAGCCCTGGTATGTATTCATGAATATTTTATTACTGAAACTACTTGATTTCTCATTCACCAATGCCACGTGAGTGAATGAGTGAGTGAATGAAGTACGTTACAGTCACATTGCATGCCGGATGATGAAAAAACTACTTGAAATCCAATCTAACCATTCAGACTGAAATTCATTTGCCACAAAATCAAAACAAAGCCAGACTAATCAAATGTTGTCACTGACATTTCTTACAGATTCCTGGTCATGTACTGCAAAACCCCATTTTTTTGGCAGAAAATCAATGTGAAACTTTGAGCAGCTGTGATATGCAAATGTGAAGAATTGTAATAGACTGAATTAGGATGCAATTCGTGGAGTGACTTTGTGAAGGTGTGTGATGAGTATTTGTCCCTTCAGGCCTTGACGCTTGGAACGCTTGTCACCTGCAATGAGAAAAAGATGAACACTCAATTAACACAGACTGCTCAGTCTTCTCGTTCTGATTTGATTGGTCATTTATTGATTATTTATTTAGATGAAACCCAGCAAAATGATTCCATGATGGATTAATAGATGATGGAGTGTGTGGTATGTGTCTTTAGATCGAAGTTTTCATTAGAGGTCAAATTCTGACTTGGTTGCAAGGTTGTGAAGAATTTGAAATTTAAAGTCCCTGTCACGGATTTTATCCCTTAATACTCATCTTCGATCAAAATGACATAATTTAATGTTTTCCCCAATAAAATAGTTTATTCAAGCATTAAAATAGCTTGAATATAACTCTACACCCTTAACTCATTTAGCATATGCAGAATGTGTGAATATTCATGAATATGCAAATTAGTCCCCATCTCGACTCAATCACAGCATCTCTACCTGCTCCACTTTCAATCAGTTTACTGAAGTAGTAAACACAATGGCAAATGGCAATATTGCATAAATTCAGCCACACATTTAAACCAGGAACTGATTCCAAAGAAGAACATGAAGATTGAACTATACACCGTCATCTACAAGTTGATGTATAAGAATGGTAATGCATTTTTTGTTGGACACGAAACAGTAATTGATATCATTAGCCTTTGGCTTGACTTTATTAAACAGCTAATAACGTGTTGCTAATGTTTCACAAACCATGTTCCCATTCGCCATCTCAGAAAGCTAATGATATGAAACGTCCTGCCGCACAAGTTGATAGGAATGGTTACATGTTTTGATTGCTGTCTTTGGTACACTGCAGTTTAATGGATGCTCAGAAATGGTGTTGACTCATGAATTTGCGTTTTGTCTTGAAGTATATTAAAAACACCAGATAGACATGTAAACAATGTCAAAAAACGTGATTTTCACCACAGGCGGTCTTTAAGAATTGGCTATGTTTCAGTTTAAGAGTTTGAATTTGAATTGAATTGGCTACACCCCACTGGAAGTTGAATTGGAATTTAAATTTGAATGGCAGGAAACTAATTTATTGAATGGTAATAGGAAATGTCATTTTGGGAAATTAAGTGTTCTTCCACAAACTTATGTGTTACTTAGGCCTATGAATGCCTATAAACCTTCAAACCAAAACCAACATTCAAAGTTTGTCTCGACAAACCTTTACTTTTTCTTATTAAAAGTTACAGTCATTGTTGTTACAGTATATGAATTTCATTTTTCAGTTCACTTTAATTCTACTTCCTTAAAGGGATAGTTCACCTAAAAATTTAATTTCTGTCATTAATTACTCACCCTCATGTCATTGCAAACCTTTAAGACCTTTGTTCATCTTCGGAACACAAAAAGATATTTTTGATGAAATCCGAGAGCTTTCTGACCCTGCACAGACAGCAACACAATTGACACATTCAAGGCCCATAAAGGTATTAAGGACATTGTTAAAATAGTCCATGTGACATCAGTGGTTCAACCGTAATGTTATGAAGTGACAAAAATACTTGTTGTGCACAAAGAAAACAAAAATGAAGACTTTATTCAACAATTCTTTTCTCCAGTCTCCACTGCGCATTCACGAGAGCACCATGACGTTTGTATTTGTATTCCGGTTCTCATTTGCTATACCAATTTGAATTCAGGAATTAAATTGTAACTTAAAAACGCTTTCAGTTCAGTTCTGAATGGCACACAGAAGTGGTTGGTTATTGTTGCAGGCTGTGAATAGAGTTGGTAGGGCCATTAACTCAGCAGGGAATTGAGTTGGTGGGGCTGTTAATGCTCACCCGCTGACAGACACAGTCGCGTGCCGTGCACAAACTCCATTTGATTAATGAACGATTATGTAAATTAAGTTTTTAAGATTGAAAATCCGAAGAAAAATGGGTTAGTAGTACACTATCTTCACTACTAACTTCTCTAATGACATACAGTATCTCTACCAGGGCTCCTGCATCACCACTCGTCTACTAACACAATCTACTGACCAACACTCCTGTTTTACCTAAACTTTACTGAGCTAAGTATAGCTAAGATAAGTAGAGTTAAACTTTATTAAAATGAACAATGACACAATACAGCTACTCCCAATAGGAGTGAAGACTGTAGAGGGGTCACGTGATCCACCTCCTGATACAGTTGAATACTATCGAATAGGAACAAGTCCAACAACTCCATACTATCAGTGAGTGTTGATACTCTAAATAAAAATAAACAAATAAGCATCTTGATAGTGAGCGATGCTGACAATGTTATCATTGATGTATTTAGATGTTCAGTCAGTAATGACAGGTGGCTGATCGTACTTCTGGTCGTACTTCTGATCTCTGAAATACACCACAAACTCAAAATAGTCCACAGTTTTTTCTCCTGTTGTAATTTATAGTCCCAGGATGAGTTTGGATCAGTGTGCTTAGTCAAGCCTGCAGAGGGTGCAGATTCAGATTGTAAATTTGGCCTGTGTTGCTACATTTGCATGGTAACAGCACACACTGCTTCTCTTGGCCTGAGCGCATGCTTAGATTGGCAGGTCGTCAGTCACTTTCATTGTCATTCAATTTTAATCATGAAAGGAACCTTTGAGGAGTGTGCGTGTTTTGAATTAATGGCGCTCACACAGTGTTGAAAGCCTTGTGTGGTCCTTGTACAGTGGGGTCTAAAAGTCTGAGACCACTAGTCAGAATGCTTCTATTTTGAATTTTCTGTTGCAGTATTGTTTCAATTAAAATGACATTGTCATCATAACACTTTTTTACTGAGTCAAAAGTTCAGAGCATGTTAGTAATGTGGTACTATAGGTCGCTGTTTTCACTTTATATGAACACACAAAATTAGTGATGAACAATATATACAATACATTTTACCATTGCCATTGGTTATCAGCCAGTATTAAAGAGTTTTAAAAGTTGTATTTTTAATTTATATTTTGGATTCATTGTTTATCCTTATTTGCTTTATTTTTACATCTAGATTGCTTTTGCTGTCATATGATTCTCACATAAAGTTAGTCTTTAAATAATTTAATAATCAGTAATCTGTAATAATTTAATAACACTGTTAAATGTAATCTTTAGCTAATTTAAACATGAATATCTATTTTTCATGCTGTATATTATAATATTTTGATACCTGAATTCACTTCAAGAATTGAATATGTATATATTTTAGATTATTTAGAAAATTAATATTGAATTGCTCTGAAACATGAAAATAATTATCAGCTTATTGTCATTGGTGTTAGTTGGTATTTTGCATAATGGTATAATTTGCACAATTTTTAGTAGAAGCAAGAACATCTGAACATTTGTACAAAGGATTAATGTCACAAATGAGCTTTTTTGGTAGTGACGATGAAATAGAATGTTAACGGGGTCATCGGATGCCCATTTTCCACAAATTGATATGATTCTTTAGGGTCTTAATGAAAAGTCTGTAACATAGTTTGGTTAAAATTTCTCAATGGTAGTGTAAAACAACACCGTTTTTACCTTGTCAAAATCAGCTCTGTCTACAGCAAGCCGTTTTATTGCATGCCGCTTTAAATGCAAATGAGCTCTGCTCACCTCACCCCTCTCTTCCGAGCCGCTCTCTGAGAGACGGTAAACTTTAGTCGCATTCATCGTGAAACTTGCTAACTAGCACATTATTAGGAAAGGCGATTTGCAAAGATTCATTAAAAAACCTTACACTCACTTCTTCTGTAGGTGAAGCTGGATCACGAATGATTGGCGTGAAGATAGACAAATTTAGGTAGATCGGGGGCACATTCCCTTCAGAAACAAATGTAAACCATTGCGTCTTCAGCTGCTCAGATGTCGGGAGTGAGTAAATGATGACTGCTTTGTTTATTATTACATCCAACAACAAAACACCTCATTTGCTTTGGAGACATTCTTGTCTACATCTGCTCCGGCGGTGAAACAATGGCGGACTGATGACAGCTCACTCAGGGCGGGTCTAAGGTAAGACGCCAGTCCAGTCTGTGCTGAAACGCTACTGTCAATCAAACTATCGTGGGAGGGGCCTGGGTCTGTGTGACGTCACACTGACAGGCATCTGAGATCGACTCGATTTGAGAAAGGGGAAATGATTTAACGAGATTAAAAATAAAACACTGGGTGGATCTTTATCATTATAGGGTGGTTGTGTACACACACTGCCAACACACATTTCAGTTCAAACAACTTGTAAAAGTGCATGTCGCATCCGATGGCCCCTTTAAATATTTCTTCTTAATTTCATGCCATGGTATTTCCTTTTTAAAAATGTTCAGAATTCTAAAACTTTTAGTTTATTTCCTAGGTTTAATGTACATTTTGAATAACAGCTTTTCAATGTGGTCTCAGAGTTTTGGATCCCACTGTAAATGTATAGGGCTGGGTCTTGCTGTCTACCTCACAGTGTAATACACAATAATTTTTATATCATTATTTGATACATCACAATATCATAATTGGATTATGTTTGGTACTGTTTAACTTTATGTTCGTCTAAGGAGAGGTATTTTACATATGTCACAGTTCCATTTGACTCTTTCTTTCATTCTATTCGTCATTCATCTTCCATTTATTTTGACAGTCTACATCTTCATTCACTGAGCCATAAAAACATGAATAGACATTAGTAAATTAAAAGAAATAATCAATAGTTGGTTCTAAACTATTAGTGTCATATAGTGAGAAATACAATTGTGATTCATTGCTTAATCATTTGTATTGGCAGATCTGTAATTTATGAATTGTTTTTCATCTTCATGCCTCTGGTCACACACACTGTAAACTGCCTCCTCTCGGACACCAAATCCGGTCTAAATGTCTATCTCCATTCAGCTGTTTCTGTCTTTCATGTTCAGTGGCACAGCTACAGGCTGCAACTCTCTCTTTTTCTCTCTCAAAACGCCCCCTTTCCGAATGTTATCATGACACCCGAGTTTAGGAAGTTGCCCATGTTTGGACCAGGATGGAAGCGATGTCACTTGTGGTTTCCTCTCAGAGGAGACGGTCTCATTTGAGAGACAAAAAAAAAAAGAAAAAGAGTGAGACAGGTTTTACCACAGTGGGCATAAATTATTCTGCTGTCTAACAGAAAGAGAAAGATGGGAGGGGAGAAAGCAAATCAAACTAAACAAGAAGCACAGATCCTGTCCACCATTCCTAGACTCCATCTCCAGGTTTTCAGTGTGGCTGTGTTTCAGTAGATCAGTCAGAGTGTGTGTGGAGCGTGTGTGTGTGTCTCCTGCGCTGTGCTGCAGTAGAGAGTACTCCATCTCCAGGTTTTCAGTGTGGCTGTTTTTCAGTAGATCAGTCAGAGTGTGTGTGGAGCGTGTGTGTGTGTCTCCTGCGCTGTGCTGCAGTAGAGAGCCCTTCGCTCAGCCAACTGCTACTTCTCTGTGGAGGGTATCGCATCCTCCTTGCTTTTTTTTGTTTTTCTTTCCTCACGTTTTTTTAAATCATGCTTGGAGTGCCTGAATGAAAGCAGGCGGATCGAGGGGGAAAGGACGAGACTATGTGTGTGACAGAAGAGCAAAGCGTGCTGCAGTGAGTCAAACAGAAAAGAGTGAGAGCTCTCCACACCCATGACCGTGTGCCTGTCTGTGATCGAGTTAAACACAGCCAAATGGACTCGTTCGTCACCTGACAGGTAGGCAGACGTGGGTCCCTTCATCTAATCTCATGTTCAGACAGCAGGAACTCCGAAACGCTCATGCTCGCTCAGAAGAGATCCTCGTTCTGAACAGGTTCAGGACTTGTAGGGCTGGTGGGCAGCTTGTTTGGGACAGTAGAGGTTCACAAACAGGACTGGCGATGTGAATGTCATTTATTTCAACAGGAAGTGCTGCTGTGTCTGTTCCCACAGGTTCTTGTCATACCCCATTTGGTCTGAGTGTAGCATACCTGTACTTTCTGCCAGTCTTGAATGGGAAATTCTGCTGCTTTTAGTCTTGTATTTTGGGGCATTCTGGGAGTGGGTTCTGTGACTTTACATAAGCAGTTTTTGCTTGTGAAAGATGGACGTCCTCCACAGGGTCGTGAAACAGACTCGCTGAGCCGTGGGTGAGGAGTTTATTCATACATACTTGGCTGTTAGACTCCGTCCATGAGTGTGTGTGGGTGAATGGATGCTGGGAAGCTCATCTTTGAGTTTGTGTGTATGAGTGTGTATGAAATATGGGAGATATTTCATAAGCCAGTCCGTTTCTCCAATTACTGATACATATCAACTGTATCCATGTTAACAACCAGAGATGAACCCCACTCTAAAGGGACTTTTATTGTATGTGAGTGTGTGTGTGTGTGCTCCTGGCTATTGCCTTCAGTGGATTTACTGCACTTTCTGTCACTGCCCTACCATATATATCAGCAGAGAGACAGAGAGAGAATGAAAGAGGAAGCACTGCAGGTCTAAACACTTGCTCCTGCAGTGCATTACCCCTCCTCTCCTCTCTCTTTAGGTGTCACGCACCCACCCACACACACACACACACACGCCATATATATATGGTCTCTGTAGTCCTGTCACTCAAACATAGATATGAGGACTAGGGAATTCAGACTTGTCTCAGTGAGAGCTGTCATAAATATGATCAAGTGGCAAAGACAGATCAATGTCTTCATCGTTGGATTGCTGTGAACTGCAGTGTGTGTGTGTGTTTATAGTGTTGCACTTAAAATAGGCTGACCAATGTAAAAATCATTATGGTATCATTATGGATTTGTTTTTGTTGTTTTCTAGTAAAAAAGTTTATTATAAAAGTTAATTTACTTTATTTAAAATTTTATTAGATATTAAAGGGATTGTTCACCTAAAAATGAAAAATTTGTCATCATTTACTCACCCTCATGTTGTTCCAAACTTGGATGAGTTTCTTTCTTATATTGGACATAAAAGAAGATATTTTGAAGAATGCTGGTAATCAAAGTTGATGGTCCCCAATGACTTAACAACTGTTTGGTTCTTCAAAATTCTTCAAAATATCTTTGTGTTCAACATAAGAAAGAAAATTATACAGGTTTGGAATGACATGAGGTTGAGTAAATGATGACAAAAATTACATTTTTGGGTGAAAATGAGTTATTAATGTTGTTTTTTTCTTCATTGGCAATTGTTTTTTTCTAGTTTTCAGGTGAAATTTTGGGAGCTTTGTTAAAAAAAAGAACAAAAGATTCCCCAATGTGGTAATAAAAACAGACTAGTTAATATAATTATTATTCTAATATTCACTGAAAACAACTAGAATTTCTTTCACAGTTGTTCTTATTTTGTTTAGACAGTTTTATGTTATTTTAAAGACGTTTAGCTATTTTTACTGGAAAACAAGGCAAAAATACTGATGTTTTTGCACATTTTTGCACACACATTCACTCAGTGTTTATTCCCAGTGTCCTCAAGCACATCACTATTAATGGATAAATGTTTGACTAAGTGACGTGTCACACGCGCCATCCAATCACAACAATGCATGGAGGAATCAGACTTTATGGGACTTAAAAAGTGGCTGATTTGTGCCCTTATGGAATTGTAGGCTGTGTCAGTGACAGTCACTTTTTGATGCCACTTTATTCATTTTTATATAAAATAATTAAATAATGAATGAAAACAAAGCGGTGATGCATCAGGTTACAGTCAGACTGATCACTGTAATAATGTGCGGAAATCTGAGGGTGTCTTTAGGGTGAAGAATGTGTAAACACATCTCAAACATCTGACATATGACGAGCAGTTGAGTCACAGCATGAAGATTATCAGCAGTAGACATGACCCTGCATTTACTAGATGGTGATGGGTAACAGAAGTCTGTGAAGATGAGGTGCCTTTGTCACATCACATCATCATGTCTTGGTGTTTAGTACATGAAATATCATTTTTTCCTGCTCTTGTGGCCATTTAGCCTCATTTTATTAGAATTTTAATACCGTCTTTCTGTTACTGTTTTCTTGTTTGTGTATAGTCTATCAAAGATTTATAAACCCCAGTGATATTGACATAAAATAACGTAATGATGTTAAAGGGATCATTCACACCCCAAATTAAAATTTTGTTTTATTTATTTATTTACTCACCTTTCTTTCTTCTGTGGCGCACAAAAGTAGAAATGTTATATGTCAATATTAGTATTTTTTAAATTTATCGCTATCGGTCAATACTAGATGTGTAATTTTTTTTATCCTAATTTTTCTTATTTTTACCTTTAGAGATTGCTTTTGCCATCATCTGATGCTCAATTACAGTCAATCTTTAAAAACATGTATAAATAACACTTTTAAATGTAATATTTAGCTAATATTAAAATGAATATCCATTTTTCGTACTGTATTATAATGTTGAGAGGTCTAAATTTACTCATAGCATTCACAAAGATTGTTTAGTTTTAGTGTTTTATTTTTTATTTATTTAGTCAAAATACAGTTCATTTATCAGTTATCAGCTAACATTAAAATAATTATCAGCTTAGAATTTTAATATTTGTGTATGCCTATCCTAGTAAAAAAGTAATATATTTAAAATACATTTATTTCACATTAATTTAACTTCATTTGGAGTATCAATTATGCACAATGCATATTTCTTAATATTAAGCCTAAAATGTGTTCTAATGTTACTATAGACAAGGATTGTATGATCTTTGAATAACATCGGTAATATACAGTACTTCATATCTTTAGTTGGACTTCAGCACTACTTCTGCAGAATTAAAGTGCATTAAGCACAAAATTAGTTCTTCCAATTTGGCACTTTAATTATACCAGTTTAGTATACTAAAAGTACAATTGCAGGGTATTTTTTATTAAGTATACAAATATGTAAATGTATTTGTAGTATACTTAGCATTAATGTATTTCAAATATATTTTAGTATATTTATTTTTCACTATAGGCCATTGCATTTTTCCTTTTACGCTCCACAGAAATAATAAAGTAAACGTCAGACAGGTTTTGAGTGACATAATGGTGAGTAAATGATGACAGAATTAAAATTTTTGGCTGAACCATGTCTTTAAAATCAAGGCTCTGAGACAACAGCAGCACAGCAGGATGCTTTGATGGTTTAAAAGAAAAATACGCCCAAACTCGTTCAGGCTCCCGCAGACTTCTGCAGAAATGGTGCGAGGAGGAAGAGACTTTGACCAAAAGCAGCTGAAGAGTGCGTTCTGACGCACGCGAGAGCTGTGGGAACAGAATGTTGTCTGAAAAAGCTCTTTTTGAGCCTCCGTTTAAAAACACTCTTAGAGTTGATGGAATCTGCCTCCTCAAGGACGTCACTCTACTGTAACTGTGCTGTGAGAAAGTGAGTTAAAGATTGAATAGAGCGAGAGAAAGAAAGAAAGAGAAGTCATGAAAGACTGCGCGTAAAAGGGGACAGGTTAGGACAGGTCTGTCTCACAATCCTTTAGAGATGAGAGTAGCTGGGTAATAATCAGTTCTGCTCCTCTCATAGATATGGAAAAACACATCTTGTTTTTTTTTTCTATCTTACTTTCTCTCTCTAGCGAGGATTACATTCCTGTTATTTGACAGTGCTACACAGGGCTGTGCTGCTCTTGTTGCCATGGAGACGTAGCTAGGCAGCGGAGTCTGCGATTCTCGCATGGTTCTGCATACGTGCCGAGCGGCGATGCTACTTCTTAGGACTTACCGCATACTGGAGTGTGTGGGTGTGTGTATGAGTGGGGCAGAGGAGTGTGTTTCTCTAGACGCATGTGTGTGTATCAGCATGTGCTGTATGTGCATCTGAGAGATGCTGCAAGCCAAGAGAGGGAGCAAAAGACAAACTCTATCTCTTCCATGCAGAGAGAAGAGGAGGTGACAGAGAGACAGAGCGAAAGAGTGGGTGGGAAAGTCACACATCCTTGCGCACATTGGAGAAGAGAGGGAGAGAGATGTGTGGGTGGGTGTGTGCGGAGACAGGAGCTTGTTTTTCTGTGTATAATCTCTCGGTCCTACGGGGCGACTAATGAAGCAGGAAAATCTCTCATTCACCCTCTAGCATTAGCATTAGCATTAGCTTGACAACACCGTGACCTGACCTCGTATTTCTTTTCAGCTGGAAAGAAAAGATTAAAGAGAAATGAAAATGGTAATGCTCACAGTTTGAACGAGCGGGATGTTTCTGATTATGTAATACCACAATGAATGCAGGTTATGTAAAACAAGATGTAGTAATAGTTAATATGTGATGCGCTCTGTCAAAATGAGTCATTAGTTGCAATTGGGTTTTTTGGGAAAATGTGAATTTTGGTCAATTAAAAAAAACATTCAGCTTTTAAACTTCAGAAAAGAGCATATTGCTAAATATATTGTAACATATGCACTCTTAAGTAAAAATATTATACATTTAACACATTCAAATGTTTTGGGGTCAGATTTTTTTAAGAAGATGCGTTAAATTGATCAAAAGTGACATTGAAGACTTTTACATTGTTATATAATTTAAAATAAATGCTGTTCTTATGAACTTTCTATTCATTAAACAATACTGAAAAATGATTTATCATGGTTTCCAGAAAAATATTAAGCAACAAAAGTGTTTTTAATATTGATAATAATAAGAAACCAGCATATTAGAATGATTTCTGAAGGATCATGTGACACTGAAGACTGGAGTAATGATGCTGAAAATCAGATTTTCCATCATAGAAATAAATTACACAGTAAAATATATTTGAATAGAAAACAGTTATTTTATATTGTAATATAATATCACAGTATTACTGTTTTTGTTTTATTTCTAATAACCAAATGCAGCCTTTGTGAGCAAAAGAGACTTTCAAAAACATGTACTGACTTGAAAAAATATAATGCTGTCAAAAAAAAAGGCAAACAATTGAAACTTGTTTGCAGTCAAGTGTTTATGACTGCCACCATTTAAATGATTATATCTAGCCAACAAAAGCATATAACTGCCATTACAAAACAAACTTCAGTGCATAAAACCCAAAATCGGTTTATGGGTCAAAATGATTCAAAATGATGGCGCGGATCACATACAGTATGTTTAAAAGTGAGTAAAGTGACAAGGAAACAACTTGACAGATGATTCTGGGCTCTGCTGTTGTATTTTTCAGACAGTCATTGCTGCCCACACTGAGGACCACTGGGATATACTAGCTCTTATACGCCCCCTGCGCTCTCCTCAGCCTCTCACTGCACGCTGTGAATCCACCAGACAGCACCCAGAGAATAAAGGATGATGGGGCACTGATGAGGGCATTCAGTGTAGTTTAGAGGAAGTTATTTTGTTGAAAGTAGCAAAGATTTGGACTTGCCATAAGCAGGACTTCAGTATCATTATGGATTTGGGAGCTTAATTGCCCTACATTTTGTTTATGAGTGCCAGAAGCTCGACTATGTGAAAATCGGTGAACTTAACATGCTGTGATAAATATTCTGATGCATTTGGAGGGCTCTTTTGACTCTCAAATGAATCTGTGCAATAGCTCTTATTATTTTACATGAGTTTTTTTCTCTCACAATGCAATATTATATGCTGTTGTGTAGGGCTGCACGATAAATCGAAATGGAATTGAGATCGCGATTCGACAGAAGCTGCGATTGTCATGCCAATCGCATTCGATTAATCGTGCAGCCCTACTGTTGTGATTGTACGTTTAAATAGATAGATCACATATGTGACTGCTTTTAGCTTCAGATAAACATCACTTTTCAGCCTTTTATTCCACTTTTAGTCTAGCTTTGATCATCCATGTACTAGTGTACTTTTCATATCAGTATAAACATTTAAATGTACACAGTATTTCTGTTCTAGGAAAGCAGGCTGAATATACTAGTGAGTATATTTGACATTGTATATTTGATGAGTACATCCTACATCTATCTGTCTGTCTGTCTAGCTAGCTAGCTTCCTAGCGTCCTATCTAACTAAAGTTGTATCAATTGTTCTGTTGTTCAATTTATTGTTCTATCAATTTTTTCCCCCGCTTTTGAAGGCAACATTCAAAGTTTATTTCGACAAACTTTGCTTTTTTAGGGGTGATATTTGATGCTCATTTAACATTTGACCCCCATGTTCAGAACACTGTTAAAACTTAATTTTTTCATCTCAGAAATATTGCACGAATACGCCCCATGCTGTACTTTACTGTGGCCGAAAAACTGATCAATACATTCGTTTTTTCCCCTATCGATTACTGCAACGCTTTTCTTGCAGGTGTTTCAAAAACCACCCTAAATAAACTGCAGTATTTCCAAAACTCAGCTGCTAGAATCCTGTCAGGGACCAGAACTAGGGAGCACATCACTCCAATTTTGGAATCCCTACACTGGCTCCCTGTTAGGTTTCGTATTGACTTCAAAATTCTCAATTCTCATGATTTTCAAAAAATTACAATTAAATTGAAATTTCAAAGAAATTCTCAGTTGAAATCAGAATGGCTCCCTGAAGCACAGGTATATCAACATTTTTATTTTATTTTATTTTTTTATTCCTAAATTCTTTTATGAAAATATCTCTACTCCTTTAATGTACCATCCCAACTTTTTGTTTCAATAGAAAATACATCAACAAATGAAGAAAATCTGTGCTTGTCAATCGATTTCATGCTGTCTTTAAGGATTTGGAGACAAGTAGACGTTTAATGAGCTCTGAGCCTAACGAGTTGATAATATACCAATTATCTGTCCGTTAGCCCGCTGGCTTAGAATGCTACACTCAGACTGTTGTAATTACAGTACCTTAAAGACCCTCTTATTATGATCTGGAGTTCATTAATAACACACAGTATTTGGACATACTGATGGCTATAATACATTTACTGCCAACGGTGCAGGTGCTAACATATGTTCTAGTAAGAGACACCACACGATTGTTAGTTGAAAATCCATTTACAGTAAACACAAATTTCCCAGTGTCCCAAAGGACTCCAAATGGGTTTTAACACGCAAACACTGGCTGATTACATAAGGCTATTGAGACATACTGTAAGTGGAGTAAAATACCATATCCATGTAAGTACTGTAAAAGCAATCAATGTGGCTGTAATGGACTCGGCCTTATGCTGGAAATCTGACCTTAGCCTTTTTGGACAATGAGTTACATTTTAGACCACAGTAATATACACTTCCTCTAGTATACTGAAATGTTCAGACATGAGTGATCTCTGTTTGACACCTCAAGAGTAAGGATAAAGTAAATGCCATCTCCTTCTCACAGTTTTTCCTGGAAATGTTCTTTGTCACACTCAGTCCGGCTGTTATAAGAAATACAATTTCTGTTCTGTCAGTGTAAACTCAGGTAGCAAGAAAAGAGTTATTTGACATGCTTCAGAGCAAGAAAGAAAATTGTCCCACACAGTTTTGCAGACAAGCATATCCTTCAGCCAATAAAGGCTGCCGGAGCCCAAGTAAACCAAGGTATAGTCCTTTTTTTAAATTAGTCAAACTGACAAAACTTTTTTATTTATATATTGACTTTCCCTCGCATCGGGTGATATTTTGGTGTTTCTCTGTCAATAGCATTCTCAGGACTGATTGACTTTTTTATTCTAGCATGTCATTTGTCTCAGGACACCTCAAATTTGATTCCGCTCTGATTTGTTTTTTGGAGACAACACAAGCCTCAACAGCTACGATAGATCCGCTCTCACTTTGTTTCATTCACTAACTGTGTGTATGAATGTATTTGTGTCCAAGACCTGTGTGTGAATGCCAGTGTTGGGCAAGTTACTCTGAAAAGTAATCAAATTACTGATTACTGATTACTCCTTTTAAATTAATCACGTTACTGTTCTGATTACTTAATTTCAAAAGTAATTAGTAATTAGTTACATTACTAGTTATGTTACTTTTTTCTCCATGAAATTTATGAAATCCCAGCATACATGCTCCTGATAAATATTTGTTATTAAAGCATCAACATTCACAGAACACTGTTATTTTTAACTAAAGCAGCGGCTGCTGTGTGCATGGTTTGTAACACACGTGGTTTGAATATTTATTTTACCATAGTAAAATTAAAATTCTGGTTTAAGTAAATTTTTTATCTCAGTTTTTACTATTCATTTAAAATGAGACAAATCTGCTATTATTTTAATCTCCAATCTGTTATTTATCAGTTCAGATAGTTTTTTAAATGCTTTGCTGTCATATGGTCAAGTTACAACGTGCCCCTCAGATGTTACATTGTGTTCCACCTACGGGGAATGTTGTCACATTTCACTTCCATCTTTTGAGGGTAAATAAAGAAAAACGTATACACTGTAATTATGAAACAAAGCGACATATTTGTACTAGA
>NW_015549612.1:21525-38764 GCF_001515605.1 Sinocyclocheilus anshuiensis
ATACCGATATATCGGCGACAGGCTCATATCGGCCGATAATATCGGCAAAACGATATATCGGTCGGGCTCTATTTTTATTTAGCAAGGATGAATTAAATTGATCAAAAGTGACAATGAATACATTTATAATGTTACAAAAGATTTATATTCCAAATCAATTATTTTTAACTGTCTATTCATCAAAGAACCTGACTTCCACAAAAATATAAGAATCAGAATCAGAATCAGAATGAGCTTTATTGCCAGGTATGTTTACACATACGAGGAATTTGTTTTCGTGCTGTCTGAGTTTTGCAGTGAACCATGGTTTGTCGTTGTTGTAGGTTAAATGAGTCCTGGTAGGAATGCACATGTCTTCACAGAAACTGATATAAGATGTTACAGTCTCTGTGAGCTCGTCCAGATCGGTGGCAGCAGCTTCAAAAACACTCCAATATATAAATATTAAGCAGGACAACTATTTTCAACATTGATAATAATACAAAAAATTTCTTGAGCACTATTTTAACTTTCTATTTCAAATAAATGCTGTTTTGAACTTGCTATCCATCAAAGAATCCTGAAAAAATGCCATGGTTTCCAAAAATATTAAGCAACACAACTGTTTTCAACATTAATAATAATAATACATATTTCATAAACACCAAATCAGTATATTAGAATGATTTCTGAAGGATCATGTGACATTGAAGACTGGAGTAATGGCTGCAGAAAATTCAGCTTTGCCATCTCAAGAATAAATTACTTTTTAAAATATATTAAAATAGAAAACAGTTATGTTAAATTGTAATAATATTTCACAACATTATTACTGTTTTTTTTTCTGTATTTTTGAATCAAATAAATGCAGCCTTGGTGCGTTACAGACTTCTTATCTTACCAACCCCTAAAATTTAGAACCAACCATCTAAAACTGCACAAAAACATAATAGACTCTTAGTAACATGGAATGTATTAAGCAGAAATATATGCTGATATATATTATTATTATTATTAGAAACTGAATATTTAAGTGAGACTACAGTACTTTTTTTAATGATGCGCATTATAGATTGATCTGGGATGAGACTGTTGATCATCTGTGTTCTTGGCCTATATAAAAAGAGTTTGTTGGGGCGGGAAAATATACATTTAATACTGATGGCTGTACAGGTTGTGATGAAAGCCCCTATGGGGTTTTATAGAAGAATTTGCCCATGTATTATGCAAATTAACTGCAGCCATGCACTTTAGAATAATTCAGGTTTATTAACATTTAAATGAGGATGAGAATAAATCTATGTGCTTGTATTATTAATACATTTGTGTGTACATGTAAATCACACATCCTGTCCCATTTTATTTGAGAACCTTTTCTGCGCACATAGATGTGAATATTTTTTTCACAACAATTATTGACATCCGCTGTCTCTTTCTTCATCCAGGCATGCTATGAGGGGTTACCGTCATCATCATCATCATCATCATCGTCATAATCTAATCATCACACACCTTTGTGTCAATATTATTTGCAGATGCATTTGTGTAAGTATTTGTGTGCCAAGAGTTTAACACCATTGATATAAAAATTTATCTCTTTGTGAAAGTCAGGAGGACAAGCAAGTTGGCTCGCATTCTGGCATCTCTCTCTGAACCCCCCTCACTGAGATAGTTTGTGACGGCTGCCAGATGCATGCTGGGAAATAAGAGGCTGAGTGGTTAGCCGAGTGGGGCGGCAGCAGCACAGAGAGAGCCACATGGCCATGTTTATGAGACAGGCAAATACTAACGGACACAGAGAAGCGGCAGCTTGCTGCCTTCCAGAGAGCACATACACACCCACACAGTTACACTGAAGACTGATAAATTGAGACATTTATTAGGGCTCTGGGGCTCTACGGATGACAGCTTTCTGTTGACCTTGCAAGGGCCAAATAGATTGTGTTAGATCGTCTGGAAAGTGTGATAGAGTGATTAACTCTTTAGTTTAGTGCATGTGTCATTTGTGATTATGCCATTAAATCAGTCTGAGCTGTTTAGAAACGCTGCAGATAAAGTTCAGCTCGTGTTGTAGAATTCTTGTGTATTAAAGCAATTTCTGATGACCTTATTTTGACCTCTTTTCAGATGCTGATTTGCTGATGTGTGTGTGACCTGGCTGTGGGCTGTTCTGTGTTTGCTGGATGGTTGTGTGACTCTAGGGAAAGGTTTGAACTGGTAACAGGCACAGTAGGATTTTGACAAAGTCTGACACACTTCTCCTCCATGTCCCTTTCATTGAGGAGGAAAATATCTCACCGCCTTCAGCTCTGTTGGAGACAGAGACGCGTCACAACTTAAGGAAGTTCTCGCGTTAAGATAAAACTTTTTTTTTTTTTTCATCGTCTAAAGGCAATTCAGCATGGAGCCTTTGTGATTTAAAAACCACTAATTTGCGACACATCCCACCTCCCCTCTAATCTCCTTCTCTGTCAAAAATGAGAGTGACGGATTCGCTGTGTGCTGGGGAACATTTTCAGAACTGCCAGAACACTAGTTATACAATGACCGTGAAAAGCAGGCTTAAATTTTTGAGATCAGCTTACTAACCTATTGAGATCAGCTTACTAACCTATTAAAATAACCTGCTTATGGGTTTGCCTTATTCATCTAACAGCACTGCAATTTTCTCACTGCTGTGTACATAATGACATTTCATGACTTTAGTTTAGTTTCTCTGTGTCTTAATTAAGTGTCTTAATACTTCACTTGTGTCTACAGTTGTATTGTTTTTTATTTTATTTTGGCACTGATCTTATAAATTGGAAATCACTGAACTATGAATCTGTAATGAGCCTAATTAGGGGTGCAAAATATATTGTTACCATAACTTACTTAATCAGTGTCTGTCAGTTTTCTTCTATTTTCCCCTATTTTTTCTTTTTAAATTTCATGTAATTTACAGTACCATCATCTAAAGCTCACATAAAGTTAATATAAAAAACACTTAATTTAATGGCACTGTTTAAACATAAGCTATAGCAAATCTCAAAATAAATATCAATTGTTGCCACAGTTGTTGTTATTTATTTGTGGCTAAATTATAAATAATGAATTTAGTTGTGGCTAAATTCCCTCATAGCCAACTAATGATTTTAGTTTTTATTATTTGGTAACACTTCACAATAAGGTTCCAATTGTTAACATTAGTTAACTACATTAGTTAACATGTACTTCATTTACATTTAGTCATTTAGCAGACACTTTTATTCAAAGCAACTTACAAATGAGGACAATAGAGGCAATCGAAACCAACAAAAGAGCAATAATATGCAAGTGCTATGACAAGTCTCGGTTAGCCATAACACAGTACACGTAGCAAGGTGTTTTTTTTGTATATAATAAAAAGAAAACAAGTAGATCGAATCGAAAAAGAATAGGGAACGCTAGTGTTAGAGGGTCTTTTTTATAATAAATAAAAAGAAAAGTAGATCGAATAGAATAGAAAAAGAATAGAGAAGTCTAGTGTTAGAGGCCTCTTTTCTAAGAAGACAAGCAGTTAGAAAACGAATAGAGAGTGCAAGTGTTAAAGCTTTTTTTTTGTACTAACAATGAAAAATACTTGTAAGGCATAAATTAATCTCAGTTCATATTTATTTCAACATTTACTAACACATTATTAAAATCCAAAGTTGTATCTGTTAATATTAATTAATGGTCAAGCTAATATGAACTATCAATGAACAGTTGTAGTTTTATTAATTAACATTAACAAAGATGAATAAATACTGTAACAAATGTATTGCTTATTGTTAGCTAATGCATTATTTGAATGAACCATATTGTAAAGTGATTTTTTATTTTTAATATTTGTTTTATATATAAAAATTCTTATATAGTCTTCCTTATATTTTTTTTATGTGTTTTAATTATTTAGACAAAAAATGTAGACTTTCAGTATTGGCCATTATTGGTTATCGGATATAAAATGAAAATAATTATCCTATTGATACAAGCCAGATTTTTAATATTGTTGCATCTTCATGTCTAATGTATTTAGAAAGGTGTATTTGTGTTAAAACGAATGTAAGCAACTTCATTTAAAATATATTTATAAGTATACTAATATGTGACCATGGACCACAAAACTCTTAAGTAGCTGGGGTATATTTGTAGTAATAGCCAACAATACATTGTATGGGTCAAAATGATTGATTTTTCTTTTTTGCCAAAAATCATTACGATATTAAGAAAAGATCATGTTCCATGAAGATATTTTGTAAATTTCCTACCGTAATTATATCAAAACTTAATTTTTGATTAGTAATATGCATTGCTAAGGACTTCATTTGGACAACTTGAAAGGCGATTTTCTCAATATTCTAATTTTTTTTGCACCCTCCAGATTTTCAAATAGTTGTATCTCGGCCACATATTGTCCTATTCTAACAAACCATACATCAATGGAAAGCTTATTTATTCAGCTTTTAGATGATGTATACATCTCAATTTCAGTAATTTAAAAAAAAAAAATTTTTAAATTGATCCTTATGACTGGTTTTGTGGTCCAGGGTCACATATATATTATTAAGATGCCGTTTGCTCTGAAATACCATGTACAAAATTGCTGCAACTGTATAAAGTTGTTAAAATTCCCCGCTGTGTTTTTAACGACTGGCTTGCACTTTCATGTCCTTCACTTTAACAAGAAAGCATCTACCATGAACATACATCTAAATTTGTAAAAGTGAAAGGCAGAAGACAGCTGTGCAGATGATGAGTTTACTGAGCTCCTCTCTAGTTTGTCCCTTGTAATCGAACAATGATGTGTCAGTCTTTAATGAAATCTAGCACAGTGCTGAAGCATGAAGATAATTTATTCACTCTGAATTACCTCACATAACACGTGGCCACCAGGAGGGTGGCATGCGCTCCCTGAGGAGCTGTTTGAGCTGATATGAGCTTGGCGCAGTGAGGAACCTAATTGAGAATGTAAGAAAGCCACTGTGAAAAAGTGCTGCGTCAGTCGGTGCAGGAAGAACCAACTGAAACGATGTTCATAACAGACGTGTGACCCTGCGTTCTGGTGTTTTCAATTGACTGAGCTGTTTTATCAACAAATGTGTGATATTATATTTAGTATCATTTCTGATATTAAGTAAATTGATTATATTATCCACTAGTGAGGACTGTAATATGCAGAATAAGGAACCATTTTTCCATGTGTGTCTAAAAAGAGAGCTTGGGCTACATTATTACTACTTGATATTTTGGTGCCATATTGGTTATTGGCCAAATTTATTTTTGTTCAGTTGATTAGTTGATTAATTTATCAGAATGAGACCATATGAGATATGCAAATTTGAAACTTATTTTCCCTATATTTTCATTTCAATAACATTTGCCATGATCTAATGCTCACTTAAAGTTGATCTTTAAATCACTAATTTAATAACACTGTTAAATGTAATCATCAGTAAATATTATAAAGAATATCCATTTTCATCAATTTTTTTGTTGTTTACATTTAATTTAATTAGACAAATGATAGATTTTTTTTAATATCAGCCATTTATTGGTTTAAATTCAGTCTTCATTTATTTTTTTGTTTTTTAATTTATATTATTTAGACATTATATAATTTTAATGTTGTCCATTTATATATTAGTGCTGTCAAAAGATTAATCATGATTAAGCGCATCCAAAATAAGTTTTTGTTTACATAATATACAGTATGTGTGTGTGAACTGTGTATATTTATTATGTATATACAGTATAAATACACACACATGCATGAATATATTTAAGAAAAATGTTGTTTATATATTAAATATACTGTATTTATATATAATGCAAATTATATGAGTATAAATTTATACATGTTAATACATGTAAATGTTTTCAAAATATATACTGTATGTGTGTGTATATATATACATAATACATATACACAGTACACATACATATATTATGTAAAAAAAAAAAAAACAATATATATAATTAATAATATATAATTTATTTATTTAGAAAAATATAGAATAACATGAAAATAATTATTGGCTTATCGGAACCATCCAGAATTGTAATATCGGTGCATCCCTTGTAATAACTACAGTTTAATCAAAAGATAAGATCCGAGTTTTGATTTTGCCAGACATTCACTCATTCTGTAAAACTGTGATGGAAACATCTCACCATTTGGGGCCTTTGGGTGCCCATAATCCTGTGCTGCTCTCTATTTTTACTCTCTCTTTAAAGTAGATTGAAATGACACTGTTTTTATCCTTTCAAATGGAAAATGAATGTCGGTCACCAGGCTCAGACTGCACCAAATGGTCTTTGAAAAGATACCTTGACTCCATTTGTTTTCGGATTCACTCCCACAGAGAAGGGCTTTAAATCATATCATGTGTCCAACCGCATCAAGGGCTTATTGCTCCGTTTCCCATAGAAAGCGACACTTCATATTTATTATCAAACTGACTTCACCCTCCTCTTACATCACTTTCCTCTATTTTGATGTTGAGTGATTTGGTCTGCAGAAAGCCAACACTTTCTAACAGAGTCATAGTCGATTTGGGTTTCCAAAAAAGCTTTTGAATCTCGGGCCAGAGTAAACGATGGAAAAACCCTTTTTAATGAATCCAGCTGAAGCTGAATTGAGCACCATTGTAAGGAACAGATGCTAGCCTTGTGTGCAGCTACATGGCTGTTAGCACTAATCATGGCAGAGCAAAGACTGTTAATCTCTCCACGGCCTCTTGGATGTGTCTGAGCACACACAGATGCTGCCTGTTCTACCAGAACCACTGCAGGGCCCAAGCTAATGGATGCTTTTACACTTAACAGGTTTGCAGCTAATATCATAGCACAGCGGTAGATCTGAAAGTTTTCTGGCATTATGTTTGGAGAGGTTCTTTTATATGCGTAACAAGTATAATGCTGGATTCATCTGTTACATTATGAAGGATTCAGACTATTGTTAAGAGAATAGTTCACCCAGAAATTAAAACAGTATTGTTTACTCGGCCTCGTGTCATTTCACAACCATATGCTGTTAATATTTCCATTGAAAACACTGCAGGTAGAAATGTTATAAGAAGTTCATAGTGACCAGGGGCTGACAAGCTCTACAAAAGGACAATCTGTAACAGCACCACAAAGTGGCTTCACATTTCTGAAACCACTACTTTTCTGAAACAGCTTTTTTGATGCATTTGGAGATTGACAGCTGTGGTCACTATGAAATGTCATTTTATGGCAAAAACTGTGCAATAATTCTTCCTAAAAATGGAAAAAATTAGTTTAGAGCAACATGAGGTTGAATAAATAATTACATTTTTGGGTAAAATATATATTTTTAAGACATAATGTGTTTTGTTGTGGCAGTGTGAAGCAGCCAGTGCATCTCATTGAACTGTACTTCTATCCCTCACAGCCTTGTTTTCATTTGCATCAAATTAAATATGGTGGTACATTTAAATCATTTGTTACCAAATGTGAATCCCCCCAGAGCAGTTGCCAAGTTTATTCAAACAAACAACATATTTGCATGGCCTTTCTAGAGTCTGTCTCAAAGTCAACAGCACTATTTGCATTAGATACATTTCAGAGACAGTGTTCACTTGGCTAACTTTCACACCTGACTGAGATTTCTTTTATTGTTTAATGTTTGCCTTTTTGACACTATTATGTATAGGAAAGTGAGAGAGAGTAAAGGAAATAATGGGGAGAAAAGTAGGCATTGGGATCAGAAAATGTGAGATGGCATTGCCCACAAAACCTCTTCTAAAGCCATCAAACCAGACCAGCTAAAACTGGCCATTTCCATGCAGCCTGAATCAATATGCAAGTATTTATTTGTGCACCTGGGCATATTAGAAAGCATATAGGTATTTGATCTTTACATGCTCATGTGTATGTGTTTATGTAGGCGGTGGATTAATGTCAACTAGGGGAATGTATGGCTCACTGCACTTGAGTAGTTTTATATCCACAGGGCTCACCGATACCAGCCTGTTGAACATCTGTAGAGACAGCGGGAGACACCCACAACACAGAGCTGTGTGTGCGCTGGGTTTGAAGGGCTCTCATCAGTGCTATACGCAACTATATTGTAATATGTCCAGTACCATGTGGGCTCGATTTACTAAAGCATTCAAAGTGTGTTTGTCTAAACCAAGGAGGCCTATAATACCAGGCGAAAGCTATCCGTTAGCATTCCCATGCATCTGAAGGGCACTTGCACAGCAAGTGCCATTCCCGGAGGCCTCCCGGAAGTTCTGCCTTTCACTATAGCCACTACACTGCCAGTTTTTACACTTGTGCAGTTAACTTGCAAAAATGCAATTAATTTGTATGAATTAAAGAGGTCATGAACTGCCTTTTTATTATTTTGTACTGTTCTCTGATGTCCCCTTATAATGTTATGTACTCGGAAGTAAACACCCACTGCTGTGATTGGCTAAAAGTTGTGTATGCTTGACAGCCTCCATCCTTCAAAGATGGAAGCTGCTCTAATTTAGGTTAAAAACGCATAAATACTCTGTACATATCAAATGGTCTGTAATTACAGACAAAGCAATAGTGACCACATAATGAAAACAGTTACTCACACTTGTGTGTTGCAACATTACCATTGGATCCAATATAGTCGGCACAACATCATCTTTAAGTTTCAATCTTTCTGAAAATCCTGCTTCGAATTGTGCTATGTTTGTAAATGAATCTGCGGTGAAATGAAGTGAAAAAAGGTCCAAGTTCTTACTGACATGGTCTGGATTAAAAATAAAAAAAATTCTATAGGTCATCCACTCTTTCCTAATGTTGGGATCAGAAGGAAGTCAATGCAAAGACTGTTTTTCCACATCTTGGCACTGCACAGCCTCTTGTTGTCTTCAGATCCTCTTTATCGTTTGGTTTCTATGTAGACCTGTGTTTGCCGCTCTCATTATTACACTACATGCGTGAATCAGTGGGCGGGGCTAAACAGGCAGTCATGTCGAAGCAGGCGTTGATCATCTTCTGTGGAGGCGTGTTTAGCAACACTATTACATCATAAAGTGGTACATTCCACAAGCTGTCATTTTGACAGATTGGCCTCAATATAAGCTGTTTTTAGACTAGCAAGAGAGTTTTGAGTTCTGAAACTTACAGGATGTTTTTATAGTATAATGACCTTTTATATGTCAACAGATCAAGGGAATTTTGATGACCCGTTTAAAATGAATTGCATGTCATGGAAGAACACTTAATTTCCCAGAATGCATAATTTTTGTGTTAAATTTCTTTGAATTATCATTCAATAAATTCCTCTTGTCATTCTAATTCAACTTCCTGTGGGATGTGTCCAAAAGGGTGCAACAGTGCCCATGCACTATTTCAGCAGCCTTGATTTCGGAACTACAATCAAATGAAGCATGAAATAATTGTGAGTCAGACTTCTAACCTGAAGTTTGCGGGTTCGATTCTCAATACCAGCAGACAATGTACATGGGGGGAGTGAATGAACAACGCTCTCTTCCACCTTCAATACCCATGACTGATATGCCCTTGAACAAGGCACCCAACTGCTCCCCGGGCGCCGCAGCAAATGGCTACCCACTGCTCTGGATGTGTGTCCACGGTGTGTGTGTGTTCACTGCTCTGCTATATATGTGCACTTGACTACACATCACGTCACATTCACTTTCAGGTCATGCCGTGACATATCAATCTTCTATTGGTCACGTACGAATTCAAATGTAAGTTAATGGAACGAAAAGTGTAGTGTGACTGCACCTTAAGTGTTTTTGGAGCGCTTTGCTAGGTTTAAGTCTCTGATTGGTTGAGTGTCTTTGGCAGAATTATAGGTAATATACTTTTTCACCAGGGCTTCCTGTTGAGCATGATTTTTTTTTTTAAATAAGTTGAAATAATGCAGACTGGTGGCTGCAAAAAACATATACCATTGATTAATCTTGTAGCTCACAGTAGGCCTGTCTTTAAAGGTTTTTTAGTCATTGTTCCCCTAGGGAGAAAATGAATGAGATTTTTGCTTCCATATACCGACTTTCAGTCTATTTAATTCACATTACAAATCAAGATGTGAAAAACAGTCAATTCTTCAGTCCAGTAAACTGGACTTTGCTAACCGGCCAAACCTTGACTCTTTGGTCTAAGTAGATAACAAGAGTTTGAGATTGGCTGAACAGCAGTGTGACAGCTCTCGACTGGTGTTTCTGATTGGCTTACATTTTTGATTCCAAGCCAAACAGCTTTAACAACCACACACACCCCTACTGTATTGTATAGACAGTATATTCCTTGAATGTACAATATACATTGAGCTTATCTTTCTCGCACAGTACCAGATAAAACCATCACCTGTCCTGGCAAATCCCTCCCTGACGCTTCTCCAGCTGCTCAGCTGTATGCCACGTTGTGGATCTCTGCTGAATTGTGTGATGGAGCGGTAAAGTGCTGCGTAATTCCAGTTGCCACTGGCTGTTAGCTGAACTTCACTTTAATGTTTCTTTTAATGGCAGCCTAACACAGGTTCGGTTTAACCTCTGGCTCAGGTCCAGCTCCCTCAGGCATGAAGATCTTTGGCACAAACAGCGATCTGAGAAGATGAAGAGATCTTTTATTAAACATGCAGGATTCAGATCAGCTCTGACTGCCAGGCTTCTTTTGAGGAATTAGCATTTAGTGTTTGCGTGCTATCATATTAAATTAGCATATGCATTGGGAGATGCTAACACACTCAGGAACACCTCAGCTCTGAATATCACCATGGCAACTAGATCAGAAACGGTCATCTCAACGCTTTTTTGTGTTGGTTTATTCTGTTTGCATCTTAACCCATTCATGTGAAAGGTAAGCACTTGCACAAACGCGCTTTCAGGTTACACATCTCGTTCTTCGTCTGAGGTAATGAGACACAGTTCCCCTCACCTACGATTGACTTAGGACTTCCATGAGCTTCACGCATTGGTCGGAGCGGGAAACTGTGTTGGCTTTGGTTGCTAGGTTACTAAGGACTGAGAGAGTCTCAGATGGCTGTTCTACACTTGTTTAACATAGAGTCTGTTATTAGGTGAGAGAGCACTTTAGAGCTCTTTATTGATGCCGTGCTGTATCCGAAATCTGAAAGTCCTTGTCCAGATGAGCGCAGAACATAGGTAGAGGACCGAATTCGAGCGCAAGGCTGATAAATTGAGATTTGTGAGGAGAACGCACACATCCCCCATCCTCTGCCTCTGGCCTGTTTTCTGGAAACTTTGCTTGTGATGTTTGCTTGTTTAAAAGCTGCAGAAAGGCTCAGAGAAGTGTGCAATTAGTGATGGTTGAGAGTTCTCAAAAAATTTAATAATAAAATTCCCCTGAGTACAAACACAAACCAGCAAGTACTATGAACAAATCCAAATGCATTCATATGAAGCTAACTGGGGCAGTCGTGGCCTAATGTTAGAGAGTCTGACTCGTAACCCAAAGGTCACGGGTTCGAGTCTCGGTACCGGCAGGGATTGAAGGTGGGGCAGGTGAATGTACAGCGCCCTCTTCCACCTTCAATACCACGACTGAGGTGAGACCATTGAGCAAGGCCCCGCCGCTGCAAAAACAGCTGCCCACTGCTCCGGGTGTGTGTTTACGGTGTGTGTGTTTGTTCACTACTCACTGCTGTGTGTGTGCTCTTGGATGGGTGAAATGCAGAGCACAAATTCTGAGTATGGGATGCCATACTTGGCCACATGTCACATCCTCTCCCCCTTTCCTAACTGTGAACTTGCTGACATTATATTAATAAAGGAATAATTGACCCAAAAATAACAATTTTATTATTATTTACCCACCATCATCTTTTTTTTCTTTTGTGGAGCACAAAAGAAGAAGGTTTTGAAGTAGGCCTGGACGATTAATCGAAAAATAATTGAAACAAAAATTCTGAACTTCTAATCAACTTACTTTTCCCATGTCAGTTATTTCGTTTTTTCAATCCTGTTAATACTTTCCTCAGGGTTGCCAGGTCCACGAAACAAAACAAGCCCAATTGCTGTTCAAAACTAGCCCAATCCTGTTTTTTTCCTGGAAGGAAGGGTGATCGCTTTAATTAAAAAACAGACTAAAAAACAACCCGTGGCAACAGCCAGAATTGACAACCCTGACTTTCCCTTAAAAAAAAAAATACTGCCGCTTGTGTAGTCACGTGACTCTGTCCAGTCAGCGGCATGGAAGCAAGAACTGGAACATCGAGCTGAAGCAGCGTAAAAATATGCTTTTTAAAGGGGTCCTATTATGCTTTTTCACTTTTTCAACTTTAGTTAGTCTGTAATGTTGTTGTTTGAGCATAAAAAATATCTGCAAAGTTACAAAGCTCAAAGTCCAATTCAAAAGGAGATATTTTATTTAACAGAAATCACTTTTCAAAAACTACAACGAACGACTCGTTTGGACTACAACGCATATTTTCCGGGATTTGTGATATCACAAATCCCGGAAAATATGCGTTGTAGTCCAAACGAGTCGTTCGTTGTAGTTTTTGAAAAGTGATTTCTGTTAAATAAAATATCTCCTTTTGAATTGGACTTTGAGCTTTGTAACTTTGCAGATATTTTTTATGCTCAAACAACAACATTACAGACTAACTAAAGTTGAAAAAGTGAAAAAGCATAATAGGACCCCTTTAAATATTTTTAATGTAAAAATATCCATTTTACATTCAAACAGAAATGTGACTTTTTCATAATACGTTTTCATTTCAAGAAATGTGTGCTTTGATTTCAGTTGTTTGAAATATTCAATAAATAAGCATAAATAATTTGTTTCCTTCAATTATTTTAAAATCACAAAGATAAGAAATGTACTCACCTTTAATAGTTGAGCATATTTACAGTACAAACCTTGTCAGTGAACTATGCAATTAAATAAATAAATAAATAAAATAATCGTTCATTAATCATAATCTAGTTAAAATGCTCAGTTAATCGAATTTTTGATTTTAGGTCATATCGTCCAGCTCTATTTTGAAGAACTGTTTTTGTCCATACAATGAAAGTCATTGAGGTGCAAAACTACACGGAACCCTTTTGACTTTCATTTTATGGACAAAATACACTGAGACATATTTCAAAATAAATATTTATATAAATATTTCTGTTCCACAGAAGAGTCATACAGGTTTGGATTGACACGATGGTGTGTAAATAATGGAAAAATTCAATTTTTAGGTCAACTAGTCCTTTAAATAAATAGTTCAGCCCATTTTTTTTTTCTCTTTGTAAAATATTCCCTAAGTGGACTTTCATGTACATATTTCCTATACACCGACGGTTATAGTGACTGTGGGCTGTCAAGGTCAAAAGAAGACAAAAAACACTATAAAAGCAGCATACGATTTATGTTTTATTTAGAAAATTTTCACGACTTATGATGCTTTAGCTTTAAGTGAGGAACAGACTGAAATTTAAGTCATTATTCACTGATAGTTTTCTTCATCTGCAAAATAATTTCTTAAAAATTCTCCAATTGTGTTACATGCAAAAAATAACAGCATACAGGTTTGGAATGGCATTAGGGTAAGAAAATATTGACAGAATTTTCCTTTTCTTCCTTGATAAACTGTTCTTTTGAATAGCTGAAAATGAAATGTTTATTCTGATATACCTGCATGCTTTTTATTATGATATATACAGTATATCCCTACTATCCTAACAATTCCATAATTTTCTGTAGTTCTCTCCATTCAGACTGTCATTGGTACTGTGCTGATGCATGTAGGAGTTGTTGCTTGGTAACTGAACATCATTAAACAATAATGTTTGATTCACATTTTCTTCAATGGTTTTTCTTTCATTTCCAATCAATAAATAGTGAGGCAACAGTTCAGATGTTGGGGTTTGAGACACCCATGCTTTCGGACAGCAAATAATAAGAATCATTTACAGTATGACTCATCTTTGGATGTGATCAGTTTTTTTCCAACCAGCAATTACAGTTAAAAACTGAAAGTGGGTCAGTCTAAAGTGACGCTGTGGGTTGGGGTGGATGCGGCCTTCACATCTGGTGCCCGCTGCGCTTTCTTTCTGACACAGTCAGGGGTAGCAGGTGCATTAGCTGAGAGTCTGGTGAGTGCGCTCTGCCAATTACTCATTATTAAGAGTCTCTAAAAGTGGACGGTGTTCGGAGAGGGAAAGTATGTGAGCAGATGGAGGATCAAAATCTGTTGATTGTTGTTTGACTTTTTCCTCTAAGAACTCCTGCTGTTAATGCTGCCTTACCAGAGGTGCTACATATATAATGGAGGTAATTGACATTTTTGGGACATTTCTCAGCATTCTTCTTTAAAGCATATTAAATATGTAAGGGACAATGTACAGTCTTGACTGTATGCTATCCCATATATTACACAGCAGCTTAACGAATAAATAAATACATGGATATGAAATATTATTTTTAGTGCAAATTATTTTATATTAGTTGCAGATTTGCTTAAAACTTTCTATAGTCCTATCGTTCTAGCTGCAAGACAAAAATTAAAGCAATATTGCAAAATTAACTTTTTTTCTTGGGGAGAAATTAATACTTGTATTCACCAAAAACCCACTTAATTGTTCAAAAGCAATAGTAAAGGCATTTATAATGTTTATAATGTTATGATCTTTTCATTTTAAATAAATGCTGTTCTTTTGAACTGTCTATTCCTCAAAGAACCCAATTTCCACAAAAATATTAAGCAGCAAAACTATTGTTAACATTGATAATAATCTTGAGTACCAAATCAGCATATTAGAATGATTTCTGAAGGATCATGTGACACTAAAAACTGAAAATTCAGCTTTGCCATCGCAGGAATTTTTTATCTGCAGTCCAAGTTACTTTTTCTATGGACTATAACATGTTTATCTATTTTAACCCTTATTTTTGTATCTCATAATGGCTTCTAGCCATTTAAGGTTTAAATGCCTTTTTTACTTCACTAAGCAGTTTACCATTTTGAGGAATAACATCACGCTAAATGTGTCAATATAAAAAGAAAGATGTGAAAGTAGCACTTGTACGTTGCCATGGATAATAGACAAATATGGTATTACCTGTCAGGATAGTTTCAAAAAATAATTCCTGACACGGTCATGAGGTCTTGTATCACCCTAAATAGATTTATTTTGCCATTCTGACCATCTGGTTGTACATTATCCAATATATACATACTTAAACAAATAAATGTATAGACAGGAAAGGAATAAAACCTCTCACTTTTTCTGCATTGTTTTTCATTATCATCCTTGCTTCTTTCTCTCCTTTTGTTTTGTTTCATTTTATATCTAGCACACAGTCACAAACACACAAGTATAGAGCAGAAAGATGTGTGTCTTTATTCCTCTTGAGTGTTCCTGTAACTCTCAGGTTTTGAGAAAGAACAGCATCCTCGTTCCTGTCAGATTTCTCCTGGGTCTCTCTCATAATCACAAGCAACTTATTAAATAAATGACAGGCATTAAGCTGGCACACACACACACACACACACACACACACGCCTGCAGTGAGTGTGTGACTGGACCAGAACACTAGCTCAGAACACTGAGGGGGGGATGAGAGTCTGATAGCAGGTTTGAGACAGATTGTACCTGTAGGGGACAGTAAGTCACATTTCACTGTGCACAAACATCTGCTCTCTCCCTCTTTCTCTCTCTATTAATGAAAGCATACTAGAGAATCATATAAACGCCAGTCTTAGCTAACTGTCTGGCTGAGATGGCAAAAGTCTCTGTATACATGGCAGCAGTTGATTTGCCAGGCTACAGTCTTGCTGTACACTCTGTTAGTAATGGGTCACCTGTACAGCACGTCTGATGCAACACCAGCAGCTCAAGGTGGCACTGCACAAATGCCATTCCTCATTGTCATTTCCTGCTAGGCTTTTCACTCACCCTTTTGACACATTGTGAGTTAAGCCCAGCCAGTTACATGTCAGTGGTTACATGTCAATACAGAGTGCGAATATTGTGAGGAATCGTAACCGAGATGGTTTGTAGTAATGCACAGTTCCAGTCATCCAGAGCTCATGTTACTTTACTTTGTTTAATGGTGTTTTTGTTTTGCACTTGACTTTGCCTTTGGGGATAAATAAAGAACAGTAAGTTTTTCTTTTCTTTTACAAAACTTTCTTAAAGGCATAGTTCACTCGAAAATATATATATTTTTTTACCATAATTTATTCACCTTGATGTTGTTCCACAGGGAACTGTTAACTTTGGAATCACTCTGAGCCTTGAGTTAAACTGGTTTGGTGAATCAGATCAAAGGATTTATTGAAACGAACAATAACTTCAATTAAAAAGATCATCCAGTACATTTTTTTTTTAAAATTTCTTTCAATGCATGTATGTACGTGATTGTGTTTTTGAGAAAACAACGTTTATGCGTGCTTAGTGAAAAACTACCATTTTAAAGTCACTGAAATAAGGCCATAAAACACATACAGAACATTTGATCACAAGACTTTTGAGAACTGATCTTGAAGTCTAGAGTTTTTGCTTCAAAATTATGTGAAAATCATCTTACTCACTCATTCACAGAAAACAATATATTGATTTAAATTTTCTAAGACACTTTTTGTGTAGAAAAGGTATATGCGAGTAGGCGTGAATGATCATGAATAACGCTGTGATTCACACCTGAGAAGACAAAGGCCTGCATAATGAGCTGCATAATGAGCCATTCAGTCAGGTGTGTGACTGAGAGGGAATTGCTACAAGAAAGAATGTGAGGAAAAAAGAAATGTTCATTTTAGTGATGCGTTTCAAAAAGATATGCGCGGAGAATGAGACGGCTAAAAGCACACCCTGTATATTTTCTTTATTTTGCAAAAGCACAGTGTTTTGTTGATATTGTGAGTGTACACAAATAAAAGTAGACCCTTTACAGATTTAAATGCTGTATTACTCTTATATGTACAGTCAAGTATGAAGGAGCATTTTAGTTCTTTTCGCTGTCATCATTCAAATCTGCAAAAAGTTCCGCCGGCGGAACTGTCGACCCCAGGGGGTTAACTTCAGAATTGTAACGGAAGAGGTCTGACACAACAGGATAGTATATATAAAACTGGTTTATTTGGTCACAGAGAGTACAGGGGTAGGGTCCAGAGGATGGGATGGTGAGTGAGTCGTTTGTAGAATCGGTCAAAGGATATGATGCGTAGGGTAATCCGAGTCCTTTGGCTTTTAAAGGCGCTGGGATGCAGGCAGGAGGAGCACACACCTCAGCGATCCGGGAACTAGGAGGAACAGGAGACACTTGGAGA
>NW_015549612.1:39014-40043 GCF_001515605.1 Sinocyclocheilus anshuiensis
TTAGTGACAGGTGCAGGTGCTCAGAACTCAGGTGAGAGGGATCGTTGTGATTGGGTGGTGGCGGAGCCTGGCCGATCTGTTACAAGAATCACTCTGAGTCTGAAAATTGAACTCGAGAAGCAGACTGGTGAATCAGAACAAATGATTCATTGAAAAAATTTAATTCAATAATTTGTTCACAAATGTGTTTTTTTTTTTTTTTTTTTTGCCTGTGATTTAAAAAGATTGGCCAGTACATTTCTTAGTCATAAAGGTTTGGAATGAGATGAGGGTGGGTAAATTAAATGAATATTAAAATGTATATTTATGAAATGTATGAAAAATTAAATGCTCTTTATTATTCCAAGTTAAAGGAATAGTTCATATATATATATATATATATATATATATGTATTATTGTTGTTTTTGATCCCACTGACTTTCATTGTATGGACCAAGACAGTTGAAACATTCTTTACATTTTTTTTTTCTCAGAAGACAGAAAATAATGTAGATTTGTAACTTTTGGGTGAAATATCCTTTAAAAGGTAAACAGTTATGGAGTAATTTATAAGAGATTTAAGTTTTCAATACAAATGCAAAAAAATAAATAAATAAAAAATTCAGAGCAGGCATTTATTACAATGGATTTGAATATATTTGAAATCATTAAAGTAATTTATGCATTAACTAATTAATTGATTCTCCCTTATGTTCTTACTATAGCACCACTGATCCTCTGACGGATGCAGTGAACAGTTTATCCCAAGCCAGTTCAGAAATTGCCAATAACCTTGAAACAAGAAATGCCCTTTCCAGTTGTTCATACAGCGTTATGAACTCTGCCACTTTGTCGTTGCCATAAGCACTGAATGTTCACAGTTCAGAGGAAAGCACTGCAATGACCCTTCATGTCAACCCAAACTCTCCTCCTCCTCATCTGTCATCTCTCTCTTCTTGTCTTTGAGGTCTGCACAGACCTAGTCCTGCACTTGACGCCTCAGTGAGCCTATTCATGAAAACAGAGGGAGAGAAGGAGCAGGGAGGTAA
>NW_015549612.1:42674-71993 GCF_001515605.1 Sinocyclocheilus anshuiensis
CTCATCTGTCATCTCTCTCTTCTTGTCTTTGAGGTCTGCACAGACCTAGTCCTGCACTTGACGCCTCAGTGAGCCTATTCATGAAAACAGAGGGAGAGAAGGAGCAGGGAGGTAAAGAAGAAAGGGTGAAACAGAGATAGTGAGAGAAAAATGAGAGAAAGACAAGGCCACAGGAAGAGAGGAGAGGAGGAGTGCAGGGAGAGAACATCATTAAGGGTCGTGGAAAGGAGAAGCCGCAGAACAAACGCTTCATGACAGATTCTCTTATAATACATGAGGGTGTTCGTCTGTGAAGAATTTCATCAGTCCTCCAACCTCCCAGCATTCCTCAGGACTACAGCTGCGCTTCATCCATTTACTGACCGCACAATAGGGCTGCATGGTCAATCAATAAAGAAATTAGATTGCAATTTCATCTGATACTGTTAACTAATTGATAAAAGTGTTGCATCAAAGATTTATATTTATATTAACTTTTTTTGAGGTGCTTGAGCTTTGTAACCAATCATTGACATGTCCGTTCTGTGTATGAATGCTTGACCGCAATTCATAATGTATCGCAAGTAGGCCTAGATGTTACATTTTCAGCATTGCCTCAATGGGGAGTATAGCCGATAAGAGCATAAATGGCTCTTTATTTACGGAGGTTTTTCTCTCCGGCTGCATCCAAAATCACATCCTCTCTTAAGTAGTTACTTGTTTTGAATAAGCACATACTTTGTCACTGTTAACAAGAATGTTCTATACAGAAGTAATGTGTGAAGTATGAATGTAATCCGAATATTCTGTTTTTATACAATTTTCTAGGGAAGTTAATTAAATGGAAGACTGCACTTTTTATATGCTCAACCAGGTTTTGCGCGAGGTCACATTAAGTGAACTGAACCAAACTACTTGTAAAGGGCAGTAAGTATTGTATTAAAAAAAAAAATATATATATATTAATAATGCAAGTAAACATTATTACCCCATACCACCAATGATAAAGTTCAATGGTTTTCTTTGAAGTACAGTATGTTGGAATACCTTATAAATAGCATGGTAATAGCAAGCAGTAATCAGTCCAAATGAATGTATATATCAATTGACTTGGTGTTGTCACAGTACCTTTATGTAAGTGCCATTTTTAATGTTTTGCTTTCAGGCTTTTGCATTATGGTCTACATCTCAGGCTTGTTACATTATCAAAGGGGTTTGATGGAACAGAGGTCCATTACAGAATAGCTTTTAAAGAAAATGTGGAGAATCTTTAGCATCATCTAAAGCATTTACTTTGGTAGCTGGATACCCTTCAGCTGAGATTAAATGTAGATTGGGGTAAATACTGGAAGCTTTTAAACTAATTCAAATCCTGACACATACCCAAATGCATAAGCCCTGTATGGCAGATAACAACACTTGATGACTGTTTACAGTACCTTCAGAGTACATTAAAAAGGTCACATGCAGAGCAACTTTCACTGTTTTCAGGTCTCTGTGTGCTCTTCTGTGTATTATGTGGTTTTCCCCAGTTTATTTTAAGATGCTGGATGTTAGGTAATTTATGACAAGTCTGTTCTGTGCCTCTGAGAGCGTGGAAAAAATGATAAAAGAACATTCTAATCAACAGTCTTAAAACCCTTCCCTCACACTTTCAAAATACACACACACTCACAATTCTCTATTTTAGAACTTCTTTAGTAGTTGTCTTCTGTGAGAGAAAATGAATTTGTTCTGTACTTGTCGCACTATGTTTTAAGGCAAATAGATAATGGAAAAAAGAACAGCCCAGTCAAGGACTCATCTGCTCTAATGTAAGAGATGAGGCTCTTACTTTGGTCTCACTCGCCCACCTTTCTCAGCGCTCTGATTGGGTGAGACTGTATTAAGAGAGAATAAACAGATAGAGTCCATCATCTGGAAAGATGAACAGACCTGCTCTTCAAGGGCTTTCATATAGGCAGCTAATCTGAATATTTGGGTGTTTCATCAACTTGAGCTTATGGACTTTCTAAATAAATAAATTAATTGTATTAATGTACAGCACATTGGTCAGTGATCAGTTATTTTAATATTGGTTTATTAATACATTGAAACTGAAACATCTCAAATGATGTACTGTGTTTAATACAATTCAGTGATGTTAATATTAAGGAATGAAATAGCAGATTCCTTTGTCTTGGTAATGTTTATTTTATAGCTAACATTTCCCATATCCTAAATAAACACAAAATTACATAGGCTAATATTTGTCCACTTTTTGCATAATTTGACAAAATTCCAACGTGATTAGTAATGACACACTAAAAAGATTCAACTGAATTTTCTTAACACATTACATGCCTCATTTTTTATCCTAAGTATGGCATTTGAAAAAACTACATAAATCATATACAATCTATAAATATGCTTTTTTTTTAAACTATAAAATATGCATAAAGTACATTTAAAGAAAAGCAAAAGTAAATGACAAGTTTACAAAACAGTATTAATGTGACCTTAATTTTGCAAATAATAATAATAATAATATATTATTTATTTTATTAAAATCCTACTGAAATGTTTAACAAAATTATTTTAGTTTGAACACAAATCAATCTCTGAAATAAAGATTGTGATGTCAAAGAATCTCAATTTATAGTGTTTTCTCAAGCATAAAATTCTGCCATAAAAATCTGTGATAAAGTGCAATTTGAATGCACGAAAAACTCCTAGAGTTTTAAATCTTTATTACTTTGCTTATTAGTAGATTCATAATGTTCAGCTGTTAATCTGCTAAGAGCAGCTTAGTAACAATGAAAGACTAAGCTAGCTTTGCATGGGAAAAAAAGATAAGCTCTGTTAAAAAAATGTTAAAGGGCTAAGAACAGATGTTTAGATTTTCCAGCTTTGCCCTCTTGAAGAAACTGGCAAGTCCTCAGACTGGAGCTCTAGTGGTGTAATTATATGACAGAATGCCCCTTGTTAAGTCAATCAGTATACAGCTTTATCAAAATTGCTCTTTCGATCTTTCATACTGAGCTGGGCCTTATTGAACACATGGCTCTTCTGAAATCAATCTGTATTGTCAAGTGCCTTGAATGATTCAGTCTTGCAGACAAGCAGGTAATGGCACCTCTGGGATTCTTAACATTGGGGCTTCATGCTGATCTAGAGGATTTTGCCTCAGAGGAATATGGAGGTAAATATGAGATGGTTGTGCTTTTGGGTCTGCAGCTATAGCAGAAATACAGGTATACTTAAAAATCAAAACTTTACAGTAAGTGATAATCCACAGTCAGCTGATCATAACCACAAAATAACCCTAGACAGGGCTGACTGATATGAGATTAAATTAAATTATTATATTATTAATTAACTAATTTATTTAAAAAAACATGATTCGTTCAGGAACAAAACAAGTGACATGTTTATGAACATGTGAATGAGTCATTGAATTCTTCACTTACGCTTGATTTGTTCAACAACACTGATTCATTCAGGAGTCACTGAATCATTCTCTCAACCAATACATTCAACAAAGAGATTCACAATTGTGGCTTTGTTTGGAGTGTATTTTTTTTTTAAATCGCACTCGCATCTGCTGTTTGGTCTGAATGTTAGCACAGCTGCTGTATATTCCTTTACAGAATGGTATGTTGTTATCTTTTTTACTCTTGGGGACTGAGAGAGCTCTTACAAGCAGAGTGCTTATGATAGACTGAGTGCTAACAGTCTTCCTAAAGTCTGATACTATCTGAAAGTTCAGAAGAGCTTGGTGTCAGCTCCTGCAGGAGCAGTTAGCCAAGCACAAGAGGGATTATTTTAGAGTGAAGAAACTGAAATCAATAGTAATCTAAATAGAGTAACACGCGTGTGTGCGTTTCTGTGTGTTTACACAGGCCAGGAAGCTTGTCGATGTATTGTATCTACACTGATCATCTTTGAACTGACTTCCATTAACTATAGGCTGACTTGTTTACCTCAGTACATGATTCTACTCATGTTAATCAATTTGTTTCTCATGACCTCATCAAACGAGAACCGATGTTCACAAAAATAGTATGTAGAATCGTTCTATAATTATATAATCGGGTATTAACACCTCGTCTCCTCACAGAGCTGAAGAAAAGCCTCTGTGTGCCTGTGAAAAAAGACCAGAACAGAAAAGCTAATTATCACCACCGACACTCCCACTGTTAACTGCCAACTAAAGCAGAGAGTGTGAGCACACAAGCCTAATATGCAAATACTGGTGTTAATTATGGAATGCTTAGTTGTGGAACGAGTTGAAATGCTTTTTTCACATGCAGGTTGGGTAGAGACAGTTAACGCTTCTTATTTTGGAGAATCACAAGACGAAATTTGCTCAAGTCACATACAGCTGATACCAGTAGTCCCCGTGCATGTTGCATCCAGAATTTGTGTGCATATTGTTCTTTCTGGGTTTCTATGGGGGCTTTTTGACTTCAAAATCTCAAATGGGACACAAGTCAAACTGATATGTAAATATGAACTTTAGGAGTCTTGGCCAGGGATAAGGTCTTGGATCAGTGTCTGCATTTATCTTTTGCTGTAAATATCTTTATAAATATGGACGTTGCTGTCATGCTAATTTTTTTTCTGTCCAATTCTAGCTGCTGGTAAGTCCTAATTGAACTTGTTTCAAAACTAGAAAGAGTAACATAACAAATATGTAGTGTCACTGTCTGAGGTTTTGTTGGTTTACTTTCAGAGAGGGAGTTAAAGGTATCAGGAATTGAAAGCTCCAGTAAACATTTCAATAAAGGCCCAGAAAGGAATAGGATTTTCGCTACATTTGCTAAAGTATTTTTTGCCATTTCTGTTTGGAAAAGATACTTCATCATGTTTCCAGTTCAGTTTTCAATTATTATGTTTGGACTGGACTTCTGTATATTTGGAGTCTGCCAGAAACACAAGACACTTGATGAGAAGATTGATCTTTTGAATTTGTTGCCTGTTCACATCTCTCAATATGATTATGAACAAATGTCAGTTGGTTCTTAATTAGTGGCATGGGAGTATGATTTAAATAGACAGTACTATATAATAATTACTAATCAGATACCCATCCATTCAACACAGCAGAACGACTATTTAAATCACTGCTGTAGTGCCGCAAGGACTTTTATAATAAAGCGCTTCTATTTAATGGCCATTGAAATGAAAACTGAATTGATACATGACAGAATTTGTATAGTGTTCCCATTTCTTTATGGCGTAGTCTTGTGAAGAGCCCATATTTTACAGATGAATAGAGTTGTTTTTTGTAACAGCTTCATATTTTGATTGATATTTTCTAAGATATTGCCATAATGCATGCATTTATACTTGAGCCTTGCTTTAGTTTGTGTGTTTGTTTGGATTTTGACTGCGAATGTGTGTGTGTGCAAATTCAGGAGTCACTGAATCATTCTCTCAACCAATACATTCAACAAAGAGATTCACAATTGTGGCTTTGTTTGGAGTGTATTTTTTTTTTAAATCGCACTCGCATCTGCTGTTTGGTCTGAATGTTAGCACAGCTGCTGTATATTCCTTTACAGAATGGTATGTTGTTATCTTTTTTACTCTTGGGGACTGAGAGAGCTCTTACAAGCAGAGTGCTTATGATAGACTGAGTGCTAACAGTCTTCCTAAAGTCTGATACTATCTGAAAGTTCAGAAGAGCTTGGTGTCAGCTCCTGCAGGAGCAGTTAGCCAAGCACAAGAGGGATTATTTTAGAGTGAAGAAACTGAAATCAATAGTAATCTAAATAGAGTAACACGCGTGTGTGCGTTTCTGTGTGTTTACACAGGCCAGGAAGCTTGTCGATGTATTGTATCTACACTGATCATCTTTGAACTGACTTCCATTAACTATAGGCTGACTTGTTTACCTCAGTACATGATTCTACTCATGTTAATCAATTTGTTTCTCATGACCTCATCAAACGAGAACCGATGTTCACAAAAATAGTATGTAGAATCGTTCTATAATTATATAATCGGGTATTAACACCTCGTCTCCTCACAGAGCTGAAGAAAAGCCTCTGTGTGCCTGTGAAAAAAGACCAGAACAGAAAAGCTAATTATCACCACCGACACTCCCACTGTTAACTGCCAACTAAAGCAGAGAGTGTGAGCACACAAGCCTAATATGCAAATACTGGTGTTAATTATGGAATGCTTAGTTGTGGAACGAGTTGAAATGCTTTTTTCACATGCAGGTTGGGTAGAGACAGTTAACGCTTCTTATTTTGGAGAATCACAAGACGAAATTTGCTCAAGTCACATACAGCTGATACCAGTAGTCCCCGTGCATGTTGCATCCAGAATTTGTGTGCATATTGTTCTTTCTGGGTTTCTATGGGGGCTTTTTGACTTCAAAATCTCAAATGGGACACAAGTCAAACTGATATGTAAATATGAACTTTAGGAGTCTTGGCCAGGGATAAGGTCTTGGATCAGTGTCTGCATTTATCTTTTGCTGTAAATATCTTTATAAATATGGACGTTGCTGTCATGCTAATTTTTTTTCTGTCCAATTCTAGCTGCTGGTAAGTCCTAATTGAACTTGTTTCAAAACTAGAAAGAGTAACATAACAAATATGTAGTGTCACTGTCTGAGGTTTTGTTGGTTTACTTTCAGAGAGGGAGTTAAAGGTATCAGGAATTGAAAGCTCCAGTAAACATTTCAATAAAGGCCCAGAAAGGAATAGGATTTTCGCTACATTTGCTAAAGTATTTTTTGCCATTTCTGTTTGGAAAAGATACTTCATCATGTTTCCAGTTCAGTTTTCAATTATTATGTTTGGACTGGACTTCTGTATATTTGGAGTCTGCCAGAAACACAAGACACTTGATGAGAAGATTGATCTTTTGAATTTGTTGCCTGTTCACATCTCTCAATATGATTATGAACAAATGTCAGTTGGTTCTTAATTAGTGGCATGGGAGTATGATTTAAATAGACAGTACTATATAATAATTACTAATCAGATACCCATCCATTCAACACAGCAGAACGACTATTTAAATCACTGCTGTAGTGCCGCAAGGACTTTTATAATAAAGCGCTTCTATTTAATGGCCATTGAAATGAAAACTGAATTGATACATGACAGAATTTGTATAGTGTTCCCATTTCTTTATGGCGTAGTCTTGTGAAGAGCCCATATTTTACAGATGAATAGAGTTGTTTTTTGTAACAGCTTCATATTTTGATTGATATTTTCTAAGATATTGCCATAATGCATGCATTTATACTTGAGCCTTGCTTTAGTTTGTGTGTTTGTTTGGATTTTGACTGCGAATGTGTGTGTGTGCAAGCTTGTGTGTTTAAAGGTGTTCAGAAAGTAGATTGTAATTGGACCCAAAAGTATCTGTTTGTGATTTTTGCATATTGAGGCCACAGATTAAATAATTATGGAGTACAAAATGTTTTACGAAAATATATTGAAATTTCATTAAAGAGAAATCCTGAGAAAACCCAAAGCAGGTGGGACAAACAAAACAGATGCTTGAGTGGAATCATGCTTATTTACTGTATGAATGATTGGGTCTTTATTATTTAAACTATAGGCACTTAAAAAATCTCATTAATCATACTTTTGCTGATTTTATATTTAATTTGTCCACTGAAATGCAGTATGTGTGAATACATTTTGTCTCATATCGTTGGCAATTCACTAACACTACTTTTTTTGGTTAAGCGTGATTATTTCAATGTTTAAATTATCATAGTTTTAATAATTTTTTTTATGATGCATTTGGAGATTAGAAAAGTTGCAAAAAAGTTTCCACGGCAGTTATAATGTGACCTTCATAAAGCAAGGGAAAAAGTCGAGTGTTACAGTGGCGTTCATGGCTTTTATATACCTTTTTGTATTTAATTTATAGACTAATTTATGCATTTATTTCTACAATAATCTGGGTTGTATTTATTGAGTTTATATAAAGATATGATATCATATTCTGAGTATTTTCTATGTGTGTTCTGTACTAAAGGTTCACCCAGTAGTTCACCCTAGTTTGTTTCTTTGTTGGAACAGATTTGGAGAAAATCAGCATTAAATCACTTGCTCAACAGTGGTTCCTCTGCAGTGAATGGGTGCCGTCACAATGAGAGTCCAAACAGCTGATAAAAACATCACAATAATCCATAAGTATCCCATACGACTCCAGTCCAACAATTGATGTCTTGTGAAGCGAGCAAGTGATGTAATGATACATTTCTCCAAATCTGTTCCGATGAAGAAACATACTCGTCTACATCTTGGATAATCTGAGGGTTAGTTCATTTCTGGGAGAACTTTTCCTTTTTCTTTAATGAAATTAAATTGACCCTTTGGACATAGAAGTGCCTTTAGTTGAAAAACACCCAGTTATGAAAAATTCCGTTTTTATTTTGGACATGGGAGATTATCCCCACAATATGCTGTGTATGTAAAATTTGCTCTAAGTTCTCTCTTTCTTGTTTTTTTTTTTTGTTCATTCTGTAGAGTCACAGTGCACATTGTATGGTGAGACCGAAGGTGAGTGTGTTCCTCATCTCCAGAACTGTGTGGTAGTTAACACTTAACCCAGACTGTGTTTGTGTGCTCTAATGGCACGGTGGGGAGTTCAGAAAGCACATGCACTCATCTGCTTTTAATGCTTAAATTCATCATGATGCCGAGCTGCTTGCGATCATTGTGTTGTGATTCCTTGCTGCTTGCATCATCACAGCTGGCTACCTTCAGCAGAAACGAGGCTGCGTCTCTCTCTGCTTCAGCCACTGCTTCTTCTGATTCACAAACACACCGAGCAGCAGTGCCACTAATCTGCTGTCATTCTTTACATTTCTTTCTTTTCTTTTTATTATCTCAGTGCGCTCATGTTTCATATCATTTTGTGCTTCCTTTTGGTCTGAGCTGAGGTTCCTTATTCAGACTTTGTGTTTTGCATGTTGGTTGAATGTGAATCAGTGATGATTTTGCAGTGTTCGGCTTTACAAGAGTAAAATTACCTTCAAAACTACTAATTTATTCGGCATGCTCCACACATATTTATCTGCTGTATACTGTCATCAGCAAATTTATCTGCTGAGATCAGTATGGCCTCATGATTTCTGTGTCTCTGTGCGAATGAGCTTGTGCGATGCTCGTGGTACTTTCAGCATCTGCTGTCTCACTATATGAGGACATGAACACATAAACTTCATCTCCAAAAGTGCTCTGAGTTTACATCATGAGCATTTTACTACTTCAGTGGAGAAAAACTATTGTCCTTATATACACAAACAGAAACTTAGCAACAACCCATCAAAATAAAAGTTAGGTGTTACTTGAAGAAGTTTTGCTATTTTCCACTATTTTTCAGTGGAATGTACTCCTCAAAGTAATAATAATGTTACACCATGTTTTAATTTTTACTGTCAAGACTTTTTTGTATAGCACTTTGTTTGCCAAACATTATATTTTTACAAATAAGTAAAATGCAGCGTTCAGAAAGTGGTAAGCTAGTATTCCATTCCGAATTTAACCATGCATACATGCATATCCACATAACTTTATTAGCTGGACATTTTCAATTAATATGTACAGCCATTTACAAGTAAATCATGTGGCTTTAGCTCAGTGGATTAAGTATGCCGAGTCAGGAGGTTTAGTTACTGCTGTGGATAAAAGAGGAAGATCTAATGGCTCTGCTGAAAAACTTTGAATTGAATTGAATTGAATTGAATTGGAGGGCCTGACTGAAATATTTAATTATTTTTTAAAAATCCTTTCGATGATCTATTTGCACTGAAACGGCCTAAATGAATTGGCATCAATATGGTAATACATGATAATAATTTGCAATATTTACATACCTATATTTTACTGAAACAATTGAATATATAGAATATTTTATATGTATATTATGTGAAAATGTTTCATATTTACAATTTGATTACAAATAATGACAAAAAAAAATTGTTTAGTTTTATGTATCACTAGCAAAATCATCATAAATATATTGTGAATATCAGTGGTGTAGTCTAGTTTTTTTGTGGTGAGTATACTGTGATTTTTTCCACCCAGCCTCATACTCACCCGTCCCAGAGCGACACCCCATAAGCACCACCGCACTCACTAATGCATACAGTTTGCATCTGAGAGCATTCTGATAGACTGCTTGTGTGATATCAACATGTCAATTTTTTTATTTTTAAAAACATCTTTAAATTTCAAAGATGCTGAAACTGTTGTTCATGCGTTTATTACGTCGCGTCTGGATTACTGTAACTCCTTGTTTTATGGCCTACCCAACAAAGTCCTTAATCGCTTGCAGCTTATTCAGCAGCTCGTGTTCTTACATTTACCAAAAAATCTGCCTACATTGTATGTCAGCTATCGTATTCAGTTTAAGATTCTTGTTTTAGTTTTCAAGGCCCGTCATGGTTTAGCACCTTCTTACCTTTCTGAATGAATTCTCCCCTACTGTATGTCCCTGCCCATACGTTGAGATCGAGCTCTGAAAATATGCTTGCAGTACCCAAATGCTGGCTATCTGCATTTCCGCTGCCAAGCTCTGGAATAAACTACCACAATATCTCTGTGTTATCTCTTCACTCAAGACCTTTAAAACTGCTCTCAAAACTCACCTATTTACAATGTTTCTTAATTAATTGCTTGCCTTAATTTTCTGTTCTATGCTTTTGTAACTTATCTTGTATATTGCATATTATTTCACCTCTGTCTGCTGTTTGGCTGTTTATATGTTGTATACTATCTGTTATTTACCTTATGTAAAGTGTCATTGGGTGTCTGAAAGGTGCTATATAAATGAAACATATTATTATATTATTATTATTATTTATTCATTTATTATAAGGCACAGGCACAGGCACACACAGTATCTAAAGAGAAATATTAAGGGAATAATTCAAGACAGTTTTATGCCGTTATCAGCATATGTTGAAATAGATTCGTCTCTTGTCGTCTCTGAGAGAATATGCGCCATCAGTTTTTACTTTTTTACTTTCACTTTGTATAATTGACCGAGGTTAAGACGTTCAGCAGCATAACTCTTGCACAAAGTTTGCACGCTGCTTAATATCAGCATTCATGGTTTAAAAGAGAAATATTTCCAATATTGCTACGTAACAGTGACAAATCGCCCCGCGATTTTGCGCTACGCCACTTCGAGGGGGACCAAAGGAACGCTATCACTCATGGATTGATCGCGAATGGACCGTGTGAAAGTTCAGTCACAAAACGTTGTTGTTACGTATCCTCGCGCTTTTTTAAGTGGGTATACGGAAATCCTTGACCTTTCCTAGTGGGTATACGGCGTATACCTGCATATCACGTAGACTACACCACTGGTGAATATTTGCCCTTGCAGCCTCTCAAGAAAGAGGAAAAGGAAAAGAAAAAGATGATAGTGAAAAACAGTTGGATTCTTCTAATGTAAGGGAAACAGGTCAATTTAGCTCAAAGGGAATTCTTTTTTTGATTTTATAGGGAATTTAGACAGAATCACTGTTTTACGGCTGATCACTGAGTCGGCCAGCGATTCATTGAACGAGCCGTATAACATCAACTCTGCAATGGATATTAAAATCCAAAATATAGTGAAAACACTATTAATTAGCACAGTAACAAGATTGGCAGTTGAAGACATTAACTTGTAAGCACAAAACACAAGATACTTCTCTTTTCAATATAAATAAGGCTTTATTGGATAAATCTAAGACATATAAACTAATCTAACACATAAACACACGCATTCACACAGGTTTCAGAAAGAAAGTAAGGAAAGAATGAGTTTAAGAGAATGAAAATGTGAAATCCCAAGTTTATAGCAATATGTGCAATTGCTTAGTCCTGAACAACCATCAATCATTTAATTAACCCTCGCATTGAATTCATTAATGAGGTTAAGATTTATATTAAATGCACCAGTTCAGCTAGAATCTGGAGGTACTTGAGTTGCCTGTGTATTGGGTTCCCTTTGTTGTCCTTGCAGAAAGGGGTTTCCCAAGGTTGCTGATTGGCTGGAAGTCCAGTTGCCGTTCGAAGTGAGGTCTTGGGAAGCCAATGGTTGGGCGTTGGCTGAAGATGCGGAGTTGTGGGCTGGTCGAAGTTTTGATGCCAGCACAGTCGGAGTTGGACTCGGAGACACGGCTTTGTGGCAAAACTTAACTCAGAACGGGAAACTCTCAACGGAAAGATAAGAAACTAAAGTAAAAGAATAAAAGGATGTAACGAGACTAGATGGTTTTTCTTTTCATCGTGGTTAAGTAGCAGCGGGCGTGCAGGCCGAAGCACGCTGGAACGGCGCTCGAAGAACGCAAAAAGTGATGGCAAATAGCATGGCTAAGAGCCCTAATGCAAAAAAAGCTAAAAGCGGCGGCTAAAAGCTAATTTTGTTGATGTCCTGAGTTTTTAAAGTCGGCTGTTGGACACATCCCAAATGGTGTCTTGACCAATTAGACATTGTCTTAGCTCGGGGTGTTGCTATGTTTCTCCTCCCAATACATAAATCAACATGTTATCTTATCAGTCACATGGTCCGAATTTTCCTGCTCATGCAGAGTATAATTTGGACAAAGGTTTCTATAACAAGAATCTGATACATTTTACAAAGAATTGATTGACAGAAACGTTTAAAGCATGAATTTTCAAACTCATACATACCCAACATGAATATAATCCTATAAACTATTCAATAGTTTTTCAAAAGACATACACAATGAGTGATTAGGAGATGATAGTCAAATGTGTGGGTTACATACATAATATGGAGTTATGCATAGAAATGATTAGTTGCTCATAAGTCCTTTTAGCATCATTTAGGTGCATATATAAATGTAAAAGCAGTTTGTGTGCCATTCTGTGAACATGACAACATGTTCTGTGAAGACCAAAGGTCAAAAGAGTTTAGAAGGAATCTCAGCCTGGTCTTTGTCTTCTAGGTGGAGGGAAATCAATCCGAGAAACTCTAGCTCATTATTTCTATCATGGATTTACATGTGATGGTCATGCTGTGCATCTATTTGACCATTAATCTTGGTTACTTGCCCCAAAATTGACAAACTCCTTCCAGAGTTGGAATTATCAATAACTGTTCTTTTGTTTTAATGCTGTGAGCTACTGAAAGCTGCTAGTTGGTGGACTTGCTTCAGACTCGTTGCGCCAGGGTATTGTGGACAGATTTATGACATTGTCTTGTTATCCTGGGCCTCTTTGTGGAATTTGGCTCTTTGGGTTGTTTAAACACCAATCTGATTGAATCTTAAATTGTCTGATTCACTCTGATAAAAACATAAAAGGAACGAGATACAGGATGACAGTTTGCCAAGCTGGAGGCCACAACCTCTTTGAATCCAAACAGTCATCAAAACCAGCACTTCATCCAAGTGGCAGCAGAGACATTTTGGAGGCTGGTGGCAGGCATACAGCCTGCGTGGGTCAGAGTTAAACAGCTGGAAGAAATCTATAGCTGCAGAAACACAGAAAACACACATAGACATAGCACTGCATCTTAGTGCACTACAGTCTGATAGGATGGCAAAAAAACAAAACAATCTGACAATGAGAAAATGTGGCTTCAGAAAGATTGTGATCTTTATGTTAGTCAGAGTTGATCATTAAGTTGGTTACTTAAAAATTACAGTATTATAGCTTTGTATATAATCAAATCCAGGTGGAATTGTTTTACATGCAGTATAATGTTACAATATTTGGGGTCAGTTAGATTCTTTTTATGTGTTTGCTCGCAGGTCTGCATTTATTAGATCAAAAAATACTGAAAAACAGTAATGTTGAGGAATATTAGTACAATTTGCAATAACTGATTTGTATTTTAATACATTTTAACTTTTAATTTAGTCCTGAGAACTTCCAGCAGCTATTACTCCAGTCTTCAGTGTCACATTATCCTTCAGAAATCCTGATTTGGTGCTCAAGAAACATTTCTTATCAGTAATACGAGCATTTGTGCTGCTTATAATATGTTTGGGGAAAATGTGATTCTGTTCCCTTTTTAGGATTCTTTTATGAATACGAAGTTCAAAAGAGCAGCATTTATTTGAAACAGAACAAATCTTTTATAACATTATGAATGTCTTTACTTAGTCTTCTTTACTTAAAAGAAGTTAAAACATTTTTTTATTGTATTTTTGATGTAGACAACAGCAGGAAAAAATATTTTTCTTACATTTTTCGATTTGAGTTTGAGGAAAGTTGTTAAATAATCACAAGTTTACACTGAGTTCAGTGTTTGCATTTCCCATGTTTTTTTGATGCAGTTTGAGAAACAGAACAGTGGTCTTTCAGAAATCTAACCAAAATATTGTCAGATAAAACCCGAGACACATTTTGTTTTCTATCCTAAAAAATGAATTGAATATGTTAACGTGCTAACTTGACATTTCATTATCGAATCAGGCTGATGTTATTATGATATTGACAGCCCTGAGTTTCATTCCATTGCTGGCTCAGACTGTTTATTTGTTTCCTAAGGTAATGATTTTGCTTCTATACAAAAGCAGGTATTGTATTAAAGCCAAAGTTTTGCTAACGATTCAACCCTAATGTGGGTTAAACTGTAGCCATTTTCTTTGTGCCATTTGTTTATTCAGTTATGCAGCCTCATTATGTAGTCAAAACATTTTGTTTGATAAGAACACTGACTTTTCCATATTTATTTAGTAATATCAGTCGAAATTATACAGAGCCTCTGACTTTATTACTTCCACATTAAATCACACACCACAATCCAATTAGAACGGCAGACTTTATTTCATCCCTCATTCCTGACCACTCTCTTGTAAACAACCTTCTTGAATTTGACCTATTGGCACTACAGTCACATTAGAAGTGCAGTGCTGTTAAATGTACATGATTACATCATGCTTTCATTAAGCTTTGCTTCCTGATGAACCACGGAGAGCAATCAGAAAGGAAATTAAACCTGCTACATGAGAATTAAATATTTAAATGAACGTTACTATAGTCCTCACTGTAGTTATATAATGTTCTCTGATGGAAATTGTTTTCCTATGTTACATGACAGTTATCAAACACAGTACGAGAGAGAAGCATCAGCCTGTAATGTCTTTATGGAAAATGTTTATTCACTTCAGTGAGCATCATGTTTGAAATCGATTCACAAGAGTCCAACTAGATTTCACAGACGCTTCTGCTTGAGTGATTTGAGAATATTGAGAGGCAAGTAGAATCATTTACTCAGAAAGAGGGCTTGTGTGGTGCTGTGGGTATGTGTGTGTGTGTGTGTGTGTGTGAGAGAGAGAGAGAGAGAGAGAGAGAGAGAGAAAACTCAATTAAAGCCATAGAGTCTTATTTTTCATCTTTTTAATTCGTGTGTAAAAAGTGTCTCCTCACTTTGCTTTTTTGTTGCGTTAGCAGAATTCTTGCCCACTGTGTTGCCAAGGGAGACGAGTGTCTATACTGCAAACAAGGTTTTTATCCTGACCCTGCTCCAGAGCTGGTTCACACTCTCTGTGCGTGTGAACCACAGGGCCATTTATTGAATTTATTGGCAGGAAAACAAGTTGGCAATCAAGGCTAGACACTAACATCCTGATATGATTTTTTTTGTCTTGCATATATAGCAAAAAACTAGCAAACACATATTTATGCTGCCAAACTAATAACTGTTAAGTGTGATCAAATATTTTTATACACAAATACAAATACACGTGATTGTCTTTATGGTTCATTGATTTAACTGATTCGTTCAGTGAAGGAAAAAGGTCTTTATGAGCGAGTCATTGAACATTTAAAAGCGCATTTGATATGTTCATCCGGGAATGAAACATGACAGTTTTCATGAGTGAGTCATTGAATCATTGACTTAACAGATTTGTTCAAAATGGCTGATTCATTCAGGAATGTTATGCAGCTGATGCATGTTGTTTGCTGAGTTGGTGGGGCAATATAGACAATATTTTGTCTGAAATGTTAAAATATTCACTTTTTATGGATTGTTAAAGGGATGGTTCACCCAAAAATTAAAATTCTGTTATTAATTACTCACCCTCATGTCGTTCCAAACCTGTTAGACCTTCGTTCATCTTCGGAAGACAAATTAATATATTTTTGATGAAATCCAAGAGCTTTCTGACCCTGCACAGACAGCAATGCAACTGACACGTACAAGGCCCAAAAAGGTAGCAAGGACACCGTTAAAATAGTCCATGTGACATCATTGATTCAACCGCAATGTTATGAAGCTATGAGAATACTTTTTGTGTGCAAAGAAAACAAAAATAAAGATCAACAATTTCTTCTCTTATGTGTCAGAATTCGACACGCGTTCACGACAGTACCACTGGTCCTCGAGGTCCTTTGCCAATCCTGCCTCCTTCTCTCCACCCAATGCTTTCCTGTCCCAATGCTCCACCCAATGCTTTCATGTTCTCAACTGTCCTATCTAATAAAGGCCCATAAATATAACTTTAAAAAAAATCTTAATTTGTGTTCCGAAGATGAATGAATATCTTACTGGTTTGGAATTACATGAGGGTGAGTAATTAATGACTTTTCATTTTTGGGGGACTATCCCTTTAAAGAAGAGCAAGGTTTACTGCGATGGTCAAACACGTCTATCTAGATTCTAGAGCATGTTTACATAAAAACAATGAAAAAGCATTGCAGTGGAATGTAAAAATGCATTCTATTGGAACGGCCCCTTACTCTCGTTATGTTAAGATTCACAAAATTAAACCACATACAGTGTCAAATGTCCAGTCTTCCTCAGTGGACAGTAGGCAGTAATGGACATTAGTATCTTGTCATAATGTGGTGAATTCCCCGTGATGAGGATCAAATCTGCCATTCTCGTTAGCGACCATGCAGACAAGTAATAAGGAGGTGGAGAGTGGTCTGGAGTCTGTCCTGTCCTCACTCTGTCCTCGCATGATATCTGAGCAGGTCCCGTCAGTCAGTTCCTGCCCCACAGCTATCTGTAATGGCATTACACGCTAATGCACAGTCCCTCTGTGGGGAGATACATCTACTCACACGGAATTGGGCAGCATAGATTTTTAATTTCAAAAATCCATTTACATTGATTAGATGGGAGATGGACAGGATGTCTGCCAAAGACAAACTAGGGACTAAAATCAAGATCTGGAATACGTCTGACCATCAACCCATAGGCTGAGCTTTGTCTTATGGAGAAGTTTTACAGCTTTTACAGCAAACCTTGACTTTTACTAATCTATTTAAGAGGTTTATATTCTGTATCGGCTTTTAACTGCATAGTGCTTTGTCTGTAGCCTCTGGGAGATCTCTCAATCTCTGCACTCCTGTTGAGCTGTCTTACTGATGCATGTAGAATCAAGCAGCACAATGAGCAAAAATATGAATAATGGATGTAATTAAAAGATTTGTTAGAATAATTAACGAAGTACATTTGGAAAATCAGAAGATGTGATAAAAATAGGTATTACAGTAGGTAATATAGAGTACAGTATCTTATAACAAGCACCTGAAAAATACTGCTGCTATCATCAAAATGATATGTGATGGGAAGGTGTGATTGCTTATGTTTTTTTTTTCTGTTTTGAAATGATTTGCACACAAATTTGTGTAGATGCATGACTGTCACAGGTTGAGTGTGCAAGGTCAGAGAGAGAGACAGAGATACGTGTTTGAATATAAATTTTAATATTGTGAAATGCGCATACACAAAGTATATCATATTGTAATATTGTTGGTTCACCTTGCGTTCAACTTGCATTCATTTCCTGTGGTTTAGTCACAGTTTCCATGCATTGCACAGGAGAATGAAAATGAAAAGATAGGAATATCTCTAGAATATGGATGTGAATCCAGGAGCGGTAGAGAACATTCACAGATCATTAAAGGTGTGGAGCATGTCTGTGAAGAAGCAAAGTCACCTCTGTAAAATGTCACTGTAAGTCTCTCTTGCTGTATAAGCTGTATGTAATTCAGCTGCTCTGACCCCTTGTTTTGACCACATTTTGTACTTTTTTACTGCTGAACTGAACTTGTTTTATTTATTTGAACTGACAACGAAACGCATTTGCATTTACTGTATGTTCTTAATAGAACTGGCTTGATGAAGGTACAGCTTTGAACCATACATTTGTTTACATGCTTCACGTCACACGTCTGCACTGCAGAACTGTGCTAAATAGCAGCACAATGTTGTCAGGTGCCTAATATTATCAGGCTATTTTACATTTGTAGTACCTGTACTTTTTTGTACGAGTATTCTACACAACCAAACCAACGTTTAAACCTTCAAATGCCATAATATATTGCAAATTCTACTTAGAGACAATACAAAATTGCCGAAATATTAGGGAAATTTAAGCAGATAAAATTTATCTAAAATATATTATTAAATATATTTAAAGGGTTCATGAACTGAGAAATCAAAATTCCCTTGATCTTTTGATATATAAGAGGTCGTTGTGCTATATAAATATTATCTACGTTTCAGAACTCACAACCTTCTCGTTAGTCTAAAAACAGCTTCTATTGAAGCCAGTCAAAACAACGGGTTGTGGAATGTTCTACTTTATGACTTAATAGTGTGGCTATACTCCACCTCCGCAGAAGAATATCAATGCCTGCTTCTACATCACTGCCTGTTTAGCCCCGCCCACTGATTCACGCATGAAGTGTAAATAACGAGAGCGGCAAATCAGGTCTAAGCAGAAACCAAACTATAAACTGTATTTGATTAACTTTATTTTTAAGTTCCAGACCGTGTCAGTAAGAACTTGGTCCTTTGTTTACATCATTTTACCATGGATTTGTTTAAAAACAAGGCACAAATCGACACAGGATTTTCTGAAAGACTGAAACTAAAAGACGATGCTGTGACGACTATATTGGATCCGACAGTAATGTCGCACCACACAAGTGTGAGTAACTGCTTTCATTACATGATCACTATTGCTTTGTCTGTTATTAGAGATAATTTGATATGTACTGAGTATTTATGACTTTATAACCTAAATCACAGCAGCATCCATCTATGCGGAATGTAAGCTGTCAAACATATACAACTGTTAACCAATCATGATAGCAGTGGACATTTACTTCCAAGTCTACAATCTGCCACACCTATTCAAACGGAGTGTTCTGATGAGGGGGGTTAAAAACAGGACAGAAAATAGCCTTTTACTTCTAAATTATGTTGTTTTTTTATGTAAAAATCTTGATAACATTATAAGTGGACTTTAGAGAACAGTACAAAATAGCAATATTTATTAGCAAAGGCCATTTTTTTATTTTTATTTCAGATATTATGTCACTTGCAATAGTCTCAGCATCTGAGCCTGTTCACTGACCCTACACACAAAATGGTAAAATCTGTCTGAAATATCAAGATACAGTTTGATTGGCTGGCTTTACATCATTTTCGAGTGTTAGGGCATATTTATATTGAAGCAGACTTAATTTGAATACGCCACAGATAAAGCTGGGAGAGTTAAGCTTGGTCTCAAAAGAAAGAAAAAGTACAACTTGCTGAAATACTGTGGCGAGTTGAAGTCAAAAATGAGTAACATGCTTCTGCTAGTTGTACTCATGGTGGCAGAGTTCCTACAGCAGTCTGGGGTGCCAGTGGCATGTGCATGCAACGTCAACTGTACTTTTCTTTCACTCGCTTCAAGCTATCTCTATTTCCTTGAGATCTGATTTAGATTTTTGCCCCCCCGTACTCCATTGCCATGGAAACTGATGATGGCTGAAGGCCACCCACATGTAGCTCATACACCAAGGGATTGCCAGTTGTGTTGTTAGGTATGCCCTTAAGAAACCTCTTCACTCTGAGTCCAAAGTCTGCGCTTTTATTGAAGCGTTGTATTAAATCACTGCAACTAGTGATTCTCGATGCATCTGTGCCATGTTGGTTATGTTAGAGATTTTGTTTTGGTTAATCCTTAGCAAATTACATTTTTATACTGTACATTATAATGCTGTGATACTTACATTTAAGTAAAGTCAAGTCACCTTTGTTTATTTTAGCACTTAGAGGTTGTTTTAAATCAGCTTCTCAGTATTAAACAGGAAAGTAAGAGAATCAGTGATGCAAACTTCAAATATGAGGTAAATCCAAATTTTGCTATAACGCAGCTGTGGCAAGACAATAGTGTCATTATTCAGCTCCAGTCATTTCAGTGTTGGTTCAGTTCAGTTCAGTTTAATAATTGTGTAAAGTTCATTCATTATGAAACGAGTTCAATTCAACTATAAGCAGCTCTACTGAACAAAGTAGTGTCGTTATTCAGCTTATGTCAGTTCAATGTTGATTGAAATTTGTTTCAGCTATTAAGCAGAAGACAATAATGTCATTTGTTCGGTTCAGTTCAGTTCAGGGTTTGTTCTCATTTGATAGTGTCAGTGCAGTCAAGCCAATAATATTGCTGAATATGAAGTGTATTTTAAACTAAGCAAAACAAAGATGACGGTGGAAAGGAACCCAAACTCTGTTTATTTTAATTTATTTTGACAAAGTAGTGTAGAATTTAATATCGTCCATTTATTGATCATCATTATAACATGTTGGTTTTGGTCAGAATTTTAATATCAGTGCATCTTTAATCATTATTGATGATAACTTTCAAAAATCATCTTGTTATTCATGCCTTTTTTCAGCTTTTATACAGAGAAGTACATAAATCTTGAGAGAAATATGGAGAATCTTCTCATGATGCATTTTTCACTGTCTTATACATCAGAGATTGTAGACGTTCTCTGACGTTCTCTATCAGTGACCTTTCCAGTTGTGCCGTCTAATGGTATTTAACCAGATTTAGGCCATACTAGCTAGACAGCTGTTTTTCCTCAGCGCTGCTCCTGTAATTGAATCTATCCAGCTCTGTACTCTGCTGAGACATATCTGTCCCACACGGTGAGATGAAGATTACAGATGCATCTCAGACATCGATCTCTCAGCCCCTCTGCTGCTTGACATGCCTGCATGAGTGGATTGAGGTTTGTTTTTGAGGCCAACTGAAGGTGACGTGTTGATGTTATCTCGGCCCTAAGAGACATGCAGCTTCAAGGATCCTTCAGAAACACTTACTGGAGTAACTTTGAAGAGATTTCAGTTTTATAGAACAAGAATAAAAATTACATTTGGGTGGAATTATATAAGACGTGACACCAGTATTGTGCGCCTGTGCATATAAATAAAATGGAAATTAAACGTAAAGTAAAAATAACTATTAAAAAGGTTTTTATATATTATATTATATTATATTATTTGCTGTAGTTTTGAATGTGACCCCAAACTGCCTGCACAAGCACGTATTTACCACCTACTCCAAATGTTTACTTTCCTCTCAAGGATTTTCTGGTGTAATTTTCAGAGATATAGAGATGAAGTCTTGGGACTGGATCAGGACAGTTCTGAGATCCCCAATGCAATCAGTGCTGCGGTGCCACTGTGACAAATGTCACACAGAGGCCACCATCCAAATGACGTTTGTTGTCCACAAAGAGTGAAGCCTGATGAGACATGTTTTAAGTGTCGATAACAGATTAATGCCCCTTGAGTATAGCGGTCAGTATTAAAAATATGTTTGGCCAGTACTAGCACTGGTTGTAACTTGCAATACAGAGGCAGTGATTTTTGATTTAGCCTTAACTTGATGCACTTTTTATTCTTGTCTACAGTTAATTACATTTTTAAAACCTGTTTAAAAATGCACAGGAATTTTTGCCCCTCGTTTAAAGCTTTTACAAAAAGAAATTAAAAGAATAGTTCATCCAAAAATGAAAATAATGTCATTAATTACTCACTCTCATGTCGTTCCAAACCCGTAAGACCTTCGTTCATCCCCTTCGGAACACAAATTAAGATATTTTTGATGAAATCTGAGAGCTTTCTGACCATCCATAGACCTCAACAGAACTATCATGTACAAGGGCCAGAAAAGTAGTAAGGTCATCGTTAAAATAGTCCATGTGACATATAGTGGTTCAACCATAATTTTATAAAGCTACGAGAATACTTTTTGTGCGCAAAGAAAACAAAAATAATGACTTTATTCAACAGTTCTCTTCCATGTTAGTCTTCGACGTGTGTTCACGAGAGTACCATGACGAATTTTAATTTTTGCGTGAAATATCCCTTTAAGTCATTTGAAAATGGTTTAAAATGATGTACTCTCACATGAGATTAAGACTCCAGTCATATCAGTAATGTATTTTAGATGGAGCGGGTCGCCTCGTTGAGGCTGTTATGTTGAAATCACATGACCAGTTGAATTCTATTCATTCTCTCTGTAAACTCCCTGTTATTGATTACTTTTGTTCATGGAATAAATTTGTCATTGCCGACTGCAAGTACCATATTCTTTAGTGTTTCGACATGTGAGTCAGTCTTGTTTACCAAGGAGAGAAAGGGAGGCGGAAGAATGATTCCAGTTAATTAATGTGTAAAATGACTGATGGCCATACGCAGTTTAAATGACATAAGGACGTTACTGAAACCCATAATCAGTTTATTTTTGACAACTGTTATGTTTTTCTGTAGCTCAACAAAACCCAGTTGACAAAATAGGGGGAAAATACCAGATCAGGTTTGCTGTTACACTTGAATAGTGCTTTCGGAGTCTCCTGAACATTGTAACAAGAATGACTCTTTATGTTTGAAATTGCGTAGACATGGCTGGCAATGGGTACGGTGCTGTTGTCCGTCTAAACTGATTTTTAATGGTGAACAGGAACCCTGTGCTTTTCTGGAACCTAACGGGGATCATACAGGATCCCTTTAGATATTCAGATACAGAGAACCAATTACTCTAATAAGTCCTGGCTGCAGGACACACTCACAGTTCAGCTCATACAGGGACTCCATCAACAGTTCTGCAACAATGATTTCAGCTCCACAGGCAACTTTAGTGGCATGCTCAGAATTCAGAACTCTTAATAACTTTTGCCTGTCTTATTTTAGTGATTGAATACTGTGGGTTTTCATAGTGCAGAATACATATACATATAGACACAAAGCCTGTATCACTGTTAAATATTAAGCAGCACAACTGTTTTCAACATTGATAATAATATTTCAGCATGTTAGAATGCTTTCTGAAGGATCTGAAGGCTGGAGTAAAATTCAGCTTTGCCATCACAGTAATAAATTAGATTTTAAAGTATATTAAAATAGAAGATTGTTATTTTTAAATGTAATAATATTTTAGAATATTGCTTTTTTATTGTATTTTTGAACAAATAAAACAAGTATTACATTATTGGTATTATAAGGTACTGTAACTTGTTGTACCTTATTGGCATCTTATTATGACAGATTGTTGAGTTATTGCTTATACTGGTACTTTAAATGTAGGAGTTTTTGGAAATAGTCAGGACATGTGGAAACTGTTGGAGAGGTTTATTTGAGCGATGGTGTCCAACAGTCTGCACTCACCCACACAGACAGACTTTTATGCTCGTGCTTCACTTCACCTTGTCTTGGAATAAAATTTGTTTCTTTCAGTTTCTCCTGAGAGATGTACAGGATATGCTTCTCAACAATTGGGTGCCCACAGAACCAGTTTCAACCAGTCATTTCTAAAGATGTAGTTATTTCAAACTGTACCAGAGACAAGGGAAAGAGAAATGTGGTAGGTGCCTATAGCATATACAAGAGGTTCTTAAAAACACACATACATTACTATGGCTTTGTAGTTAAAGATTTAGGTACATAAATCAAAGGTTGCCGGTTCAGACCCCATAAGAGCAGATTCATGAGATATTGTACCACCAAAGTGCCTCCAAGCAAGGCAGTTAACCCTGGGTTGCTCTAGGGAGATCTGCCCTGTATTACAAATGGACTAAGTCACTTGGATAAAATGAAAAATACTTCTCATTGCTCATAAAGGTCACTGCACTTTACCCTGATCTCGCACTTGCTTCTCTCCATCTTTCATAGCCCGATAGTCTCTTCTCTAGTTTCCCACTCATGGTTTGAGAGCTAGAGCCTCAATAATTGGAGGTAAACTTAAAATGTTTCTCATTAAAAAACATGTAACTAGATATTTAACATGTTAACAGCTTATCAATATCGACCAGAATTTTAATAGTGTTACATCTCTATTAGTATCTGCATCTGCATTTCATCTTTTTTTCCCTTGCTTTAGTTTAATCTGCAATTCTCCATTGATCAGCACTAAAAGCTTTTTTAAACCTTCATGGTAATATCACTACATTTTAAATGTGAATCCACTAATATTCCAAAAATACTCATAAGGCTTTGAAAACTCAGAGACCTTTTGAAGTTTATACAGTTTATAAACCTTTCTTTCTCATTATATGCAAGTTTCTCCAGTTATCTAAATGCTCAGACTTGCATTTTTAAACATTAGTAAACTCTCTCTTGGGAGAGAACAAAGCGGTATCTTTGAACGAAGTCGGTTTGTACTTTCCTGCTTACTTATTTGTCTTTTTTTTTACTATTTGTTGGTCCTTTTAGACAATGAAAGTGGTAAAACGAATCCATATTTTATCATCCATGTTTCAAGACATTTCACAGGCCTCTGAAATGAACTTAAATGCTTTTAAATTTAGCGCTTGTGAGTTTATCAGTGTGTGTATGTGTGTTCCTCCTTAGTCTGACCTCTGCATTTTGCTTTCAGTGTTTTGCTGTCAGCCAGGTGATTATGAAAGACTAAGTGTGCTGAGCACAGAAAAATGTCCAACGGTAACAACAGACCAGGGCCTTCAGTGCGTGTGTGTGTGTTTATACATGTAAGGCTTTATTTTGTGTGTGTGTGTGTGTGTGTGTGTGTGTGTGTGTGTGTGTGTGTGTGTGTGTGTGTGTGTGTAGTGTCAGTTATTGTCATTGGTTAACCCTGGGTTGCTCTAGGGAGATCTGCCCTGTATTACAAATGGACTAAGTCACTTGGATAAAATGAAAAATACTTCTCATTGCTCATAAAGGTCACTGCACTTTACCCTGATCTCGCACTTGCTTCTCTCCATCTTTCATAGCCCGATAGTCTCTTCTCTAGTTTCCCACTCATGGTTTGAGAGCTAGAGCCTCAATAATTGGAGGTAAACTTAAAATGTTTCTCATTAAAAAACATGTAACTAGATATTTAACATGTTAACAGCTTATCAATATCGACCAGAATTTTAATAGTGTTACATCTCTATTAGTATCTGCATCTGCATTTCATCTTTTTTTCCCTTGCTTTAGTTTAATCTGCAATTCTCCATTGATCAGCACTAAAAGCTTTTTTAAACCTTCATGGTAATATCACTACATTTTAAATGTGAATCCACTAATATTCCAAAAATACTCATAAGGCTTTGAAAACTCAGAGACCTTTTGAAGTTTATACAGTTTATAAACCTTTCTTTCTCATTATATGCAAGTTTCTCCAGTTATCTAAATGCTCAGACTTGCATTTTTAAACATTAGTAAACTCTCTCTTGGGAGAGAACAAAGCGGTATCTTTGAACGAAGTCGGTTTGTACTTTCCTGCTTACTTATTTGTCTTTTTTTTTACTATTTGTTGGTCCTTTTAGACAATGAAAGTGGTAAAACGAATCCATATTTTATCATCCATGTTTCAAGACATTTCACAGGCCTCTGAAATGAACTTAAATGCTTTTAAATTTAGCGCTTGTGAGTTTATCAGTGTGTGTATGTGTGTTCCTCCTTAGTCTGACCTCTGCATTTTGCTTTCAGTGTTTTGCTGTCAGCCAGGTGATTATGAAAGACTAAGTGTGCTGAGCACAGAAAAATGTCCAACGGTAACAACAGACCAGGGCCTTCAGTGCGTGTGTGTGTGTTTATACATGTAAGGCTTTATTTTGTGTGTGTGTGTGTGTGTGTGTGTGTGTGTGTGTGTGTGTGTGTGTGTGTGTGTGTGTGTGTAGTGTCAGTTATTGTCATTGGCTCAGTAAAGCGAGTGAGTGTGTGTTTAGTGTGTGTTGGATGGCTCATCATACACGTGTATAGGTAATATACAGTGTGTGTGTGTGGATGGAAATGTCTGTGGATGTATAAGAGCGAAAGAGAGCATGTGTGTGTTTAAGTTATTTGTTATTTCAGCTCTCGGAGGTGAGCTGTGTTTGGATGTCCACTCTGCAGATGGGACACTTCCTACTGGTGGCCAACCACTGATCCACACACACCTGATGGAACAAATGCATACAGGGTAAACGCCTTATTGTCTGATCCAAAGGCCCTTAGAGTGTTTGACCCCTGCGGGACCTGAACCGCAGACCACAGGCCGACTATGAGAGATAAAGTCATCAGCAGGAACACACACAGTCAATAAATAAAGTCATAAATTGTACAGTCTTTTTTCTACAGCCAATACAATCATATGCTTTTGATAAAGGAAGATGAAGCCATGCCTCAGTGTCTGTATGGCTTCAAATGCTATAGTCTGATTTGTTAGAAACCATTTACTTCTCTTCTTATGGCGTCGGCATCCATCTGATTTCTGTCTGCGCTATCAGGGCTTCACAGATTCAGGGCTTTCCGTTCATGAGGATCTATGTTTGATAAGAGAGCTGCCCTGAGCAGGTGAGGAGCTGAGGGTCTGTCTCACACTGCTGTCTCTCATTCTGCTTTCCTGTCGCTCTGGGTTCAGTGACTTCACACAAACCAGTATCAATTTAAGTTCTAGCATCCAGTGTTCAGATTCACCCAGCATAAAATATGACAGGACAAATATAATTAAGTATTAAGTTGTGTTAAATTGACCATGGAGGGAGTCATGATTAATATATTTGCTGGTAATTCAAGTACACCCCCAGTAATCAGTAATAAATGTTTCTGTGGGGTTTTATCCTTAGATCCATTCCTATATCTCAGCAGTTTTGATGAATGAGCAGCTATTTAGTAATCAGATCTTTCCAATCTATGTATTTTAAAAATATAACTTTAAAAGTTAAATTCATATTTTTTTCATAGCTTTTAAGTACTGTATGTGTGAAATTGATTTCAAGTCATTAATTATAATGAAGAAAATTACATTTAACACAAATCTGTATCCTGAAGGACTTTTGAAAGTATGTAGAAAACTTGAGGCCTGAAAGATTTTTAAAATGTTTTTACTCATCAAGTCCACATTTATTTGATCAAAAAATATTGTAAAAACTGTAATAATGGGAAATATATTTTAAAACAACTGTTTTCTATATGTGAAAATGTACTCTATTCTTGATGGCAAAGCTGTATTTTCAGCAGCCATTACTCCAGTTTCAGTGTCACATGATCCTTCCGAAATCATTCTAATATGCTGATTTGGTGTTTAAGAAATATGTATTATTATTAATGCTGAAAACATTTATGTTGCTTAATATTTTTGGAAACCATGACACATTTTTTTCAGGATTCTTTGATGGATAGAAAGTTCAAAAGAACAGCATTTATTTGAAATAAAACCCTAAAATTATACTTCTTTACTCTCACTTCTGATGAATTTAATGCATCCTTGCTGAATAAATCTATTCTTTTTTTCTTCCAAAAATCATATTGAACCCAAATTTTTTAACAGTAAGATAGATAGATAGATACTGTCTGCACACCCAACTTAAAGTCAACATTTTATTAAAGGCCAGTAACGACTTTAAAGGGCGAACATAATTAGACAGGAAGTGAGGTCATGGGGTTCCCAGTTGGCTTTGGTGTTAAAAATGCAAATGAGTGTGAAAATGACATCAGAGAGACTTTAATCAGCCTGGTAGAGGCCAGCAGATGTTTTGTAATTACTAAAGTCAGCAAATGACATCTAAATTCACCCTGAGTCAGATTGGCATACTGTCAGAAAAGATTCAGATGTGAGATGCTGCCTCATTATAGTGACTCTCAGTGACTCTGAGAGGATGTTCGCTGAGTCTCATCAGCCTTTTCCTTTCATCTGGCCTTCATTCGAACTGATAACTAATGACAGATGCACTGGATAAATGTGTGTCTGTATTGAGTATCATGTGTGGGGGCGTCTAGAGACGTGGTCATTCAAGCATGTCAATTGTCAACTGAACCACACTGAATTTATAATACAGGGTCTTCACCTTTTATCCAGCTTTTCAAGGACCCTTGATGGCTAGAGGGACCCTGTTGCATATTGTGTGTAATTGAGTGTTGCATTTTAAGCCCGGTCTATAATAACATGCATAATAGTACCTTATTAATGTATTTACAGATTTTGTTTTGATGCTTGCATTGCAAAGCCATTAAAATAGTCATTAGTGATATAGAGAGTCATATTTTTGTTTTGCTTAATACATTTTTATGTTGGAGGGACAATGAAATGTTTAAATGCTTATTAAATTAATTATTTAAAGGAATAGTTCACCCAAAAATTTAAATTTGCTTAAAATGTACTCATCCTCAGGCCATTCACGATGTAGATGAGTATGTTTCTTCATCAGAACAGATTTATAGAAATGTAGCATTACATCACTTGCTCACCAATGGATCCTCTGCAGTGAATGGGTGCCGTCAAAATGAGAGTCAAAACAACTGATAAAAACATCACAATACTCCACAATTAATCCACATGACTCCAATCCAACAGTTAACCACCTGTGAAGTGAAAAGCTGTGTGTTTGCTTTTACATTTACTTAATATTGGATTTTTGTATTTTTAGGAGTTGTGAAAACTGTTGAAGACTTTCCTTCTCTTGTAAAAAGTTGTAGAAAAGTTGTCACTGAAACTGAGTAGAAGTGGATTCTGCGCTCATCTTCAGCCCCCTTGAAAATACAGCTAAACTGCTTCTGTATAGCAAGCAGTACAATGTTATGACAGCTTCCTCTGCAGGAAGCACAACATACCAGATAAAACCAGTACATTCACTTCAGAGAGTGTGTGCAACTCTGAGCTTTAATAAATGTGTGTGTGTGTGTGTGTGTGTGTGTGTGTGTGTGTTTAAAGATTCATTTTAAAAAGAAGCGTCATAAGATTGCCCCAAAGTGTTTGGTGAATCATCAGTTCTGTGTTATGGTGGTTGTTTTTACCCTTTGGGAGCCTTTATGAAAAGGTTGCTGGATCTAGAAATCTAAAATTACACAGATAAATTCAGTTCGGTGTACTGACAGTCTTTGCACAGCTTAGACGGAGCAGAGTTTGTGCTCTGTGTTTGTTGTGTGCTGGAGAGTGTCTTTGCATTTGTGGGTTTGGTGTTCATTTGTTTTTATTATGATTTGTTTAGGGTGTAAATTCTCTTTGTTGTGATTGGTTTAGTGTCGTTCTGAGGTTAAGGTCAATTGTGTTGTCTTGATCTTTGCGTCAGTAAACAGGCAGTAAAACAGACAAGGCACTTAATCTAACAAGATTTCACTTTACCTCCAGGTACAAATATAAACTCTATTATAGTATGTTTGTGTTTGTGTGTGTGTGTGTGTGTGTGTGTGTGT